>NC_051180.1:53287034-53384534 GCF_013339695.2 Rhipicephalus sanguineus | reverse complement strand
GGACCGACCACAGCGATTTGACCAGTGTCGCCCACCAGAGGCACTTCAGGCAGGCCTCCCAGCCAACTTGCAGCGTGGTCGGGACCGACCGCCGCGATGCAGCCAGCACCGCCCACCAGAGACATTGTCGACTGTTCCGCGCGCTCGCAGTCATGGCCGAGTGTGATGACGAAGAGCGGCACCGAGGCTCTGGCGCGCGGGCAGGGAGAAAGAAGAAGGTCAGAGAGGGAATAGAACAGCTGGCCCAGGAACGGGTGCTGTGTCCGTCTCTGTTCCTTACAATATATATATATATATATATATATATATATATATATATATATATATGTGGCACTTGAATGCCACATAAGTAACTTTCAATATTAAGCATCGACCAGCCCAGTAACAGGAATTATTGTATTATAAAACTGTGAGGTTCTCTCGCCCCTAACATACTACACCCGCAGTATATTGGTTACTTCGGTAGACGTTGTAGCCCAACGTTAAACGTGCGCAGGCGCCCTGAGGAAATCTAAAAGGGGCGTGTAGTGACAGGTAGATGGCGGTAATGGGGAACAGGGATTACGAACTAAGCCATCGAGAGGAGTTCACACGCAGTGCCGTTAAGAAGATCCCAAAATATCACTCGTGCTTCTCTCCACTCGTACTGCCCTAGCCAGAGGCTGCCTTCGAGTGGCTTCCCTAGATATTCAATGCATGCAGCGAGGGCCGCAGTACCTTACGTATCAGGACCGCTTAGGACTTGCATTTACATAATGTGATCCATGTACGATCCTTGTATATGGAAGTCGGCTACGACACCAGTGGACGTCTACCAAGTAGGATGTCGTTTTTTTCGGTCGGCTTAAGTTTTGACACTCCCATATATTTTCGCCTTTCCGATCGTTTCTTAGGCTTTTCTTGAGTCTTATTTTCTCGTTTCGCTCTCTTTGAATCTGCGATCGAAGTGACTAAGTTAACATTCGTTATGAGATTGCCGCCCCTCCGTAATACTGTGGTGTGGTCTGCTCGGAGCACCTTGGGCTGGCGGCTCAACTTTCTGGGAATATTTCAGAGATTATACAACGTACGGTAACTAATTTAGTGGCGAACATCACCGCTGGAGCTACATTATTGCACTGTCAATGAACAAACAAACGATGAACGAATGCAAGTGAATGCTTACTGAACTCATACGTTTAACGCTGCCTTAATGTCCACCTACCATTAAAACGAGCATCTTAAAACGCGTGGCATCATCTTCCTAATGATTTATGCTGTTTTCTTGGCTGTGCAAAAAAAAACATCATGCATATTGTCACGTGATGCTGTAACGGGAACCTGTAACTAGCAGTACAGCAGAACGTCAGGCTGGTCCGATCACTGGCACAACGACCTCATCGTCTTTTTCCACGAGCTCGTCCTCATCATCTTTTCGACAGCGGCACATACAAGCCTGCCAAGAACAGTGCTAGGCGATCTTTACTCGTGGCAATATTATAAAAAAACGTAAGAATAACTTAATTACTTTGCTTACGCTGCTAGCTTTTCCAAAACATTAGAAGTGAGATTGGCCACTTATGAGCAGACGATGCTTATTAAAAAAATTAAAGGCAGCCACTCTGTCGCTTAACATACCACATGGGCACATATAATCCTTGAGGTTCTGAAAACCTTCCTGTCGCAAATTACGTGACTGACGTCGTCGCGGTAACTGCGCGCACTGCACATCACAGTACAGCATTGATGAACTTCAAACAAGAATAGATTAGTGAAAGCGACATTGAGCTGAATGCAACGCATGTAATTACTGCCAAGCTAATGATGGACACGAGGCTTGCCAGAGTCACAGTTCGGGACGAAATTGCGAAGAGGTCTCCAAAGCCTTTTCGCATCACTCCTCAAGTGTGGTTGGGAACATCACGCTAGCAGAGACGACGGCCAGTGGTTTACGTCAAAAGGCTGTTCTGAGGCCCCGAGCTTGAGTCACTGATTAATCCTCAAGCTATGAGGTTTCGTGTTGTTTAGGGCTCGGAAGGCGTTAATTGAACATTTCGAGGCGAGCTTAATAATCTCCTCTTACACTGTGTGCTATTATTTGGCGGTCGTCGTTATTTGGTCACTGGCCTTTCAGGAGCAGGAGCCGATTACAATGCATTTAGCTTCATTTCATGTCTGTTTAAAGACCCAATTCCTCTCTTTATGTGCCGAAGAGTGCTATTAGAATGGCAACGTGATCGCCATGCTCGAATTAATGAAGGTAGTTGCATCAATCCAGAAGATACATGGCCAAACGCCTAAACAATGTATGTAGTTCATTCCCACGCAAGCCAGACCACGATATACGCAATTTCTTGTACGCTTTTCACAACATGTAGCCGACCACCTTCAAAAGAACACAGCGCCATTTCAGTAGCATCTGTCTACGTATCATTACTTTCTGCAAGCCGAAGTTCAAATAAAGTATTCTTGAAGTGGTTATGATCTTCCATTATAGAAACTGCTTCAGTCGAACTATTTGTTTCCATTTGATGGAAACCTGAACTGCATTATACCCGCCTTCTGTAACAGATTGATTCCGGTGCTAGATCAGCCTATTGTCGCACAGTTCTTGCGCACAGTTAGCCATTATTACTCTGAGGAACAATTGGAATCGATATATGCCTCTTGTGGCGTACCGCGTCGCTACAGTAGCAGAAATAAATGTGCTCGTTAGGCAGGAGTGAAGCAACAACGCTGGGTTCAGTCGATTAGGTCTCATTTATTCTCTCTTGTTAGAAAGACACGAAAGCAATTACGTATTAATCAGCGCTTTTTCTTTGTTTTGCGTGAGCTGTCTCAAGCCTATAGAGAAAGATTGTCCGTACCATTACGCACCGTAGCACATGCGCTGTAGCGCATTCATTTATTTACAACGACGCAACTTGCTTACCTCCTCGTTAGGTTGGATCGCGTATTCTCGACCATTAAGAAGTTTGTTGGGGCAAGTTTCGTTTAATGTGGCGAGCTACCGTCCCCGCGCTATACAATGCTCTCCTAACCCGAAGAAAAAGGTTGCTTAGGTGAAGTGCATTCTCTGAAGTCACTCGCCATGACTACTTAATGGTAAGCTTTTCAGTTTACCTGAGCTTACCGTGCAACACAGCGTAGAGCCGGCACATGTTTACAAGAGTAACCTCACTTATCATACAGATAACGCTGTTATTACTTCCGAAATAGCTTAGAAGCACCCAAGTTGCGCTGCTCCAGTACATCGAACACAAACGCCAGACGCAAGCATGCGAGCGTCATTGTGCGAAGTCAAGTGGCTTTTTCACATATTTAGTTCACTACAATTATGCTGATTTTAAGAAGTGTGCGGAAAATTTAAACATTCGTCTGAGCAAAAAGTTGACCATGAACTACGTGTTTTCAGATAGTCCATCGTGTCTCTTAGAAAACCAAATAAGTGACAAGAATAGCGATAGTAGAATGGAGCAACTGAGGTGCCTCCAGTGAATAATAATTGCAAACATTAAACCATGCGAGATAGACTTTCTTAACTCGCTTGCAGGATATGTGAGCCATATAAATAACCATTAAGGACTGTACAAGCATCACGAAGATAAGATACGGGCAAATATTTCTCAAGACATTGGTTCGGAGGCATATATCTCGTTACTAGAAATATTATTTTGAGGATGAGAAAACAAAGCTGGAATACCAGTGGGAATGTTAGATGTTTATGAACGTTCTCATTGCATTAAGACAACAAAAAGCTCACTGCAGATACTGTATAGTACGTTGGTGTTTGCTATATTAATCCAGTGTTAGGATAAAGACGTGGGGCTTTGTTTTCTGCTAATCTCGAATCGTTTTCATTTGGTTTCGCAACGTATCCCGTAAAATTATAAGATAAAAATATCTGCAGAGAATTAGTACGCTGGGTAAAAGCTAAAAAAACCTTAAGAACGATAAGTTTTTAACCATCCTGGCAAAAACATTTTACTACAACAATCTTTATTTTTAATTTCGCGCATTTCTGCTCTTTTAAAGAAAGGCAAAACTTCTTGAACTTTCCCCAAGCTCTCATAAGCAAAGTCAAAGAAGCGTTTTAAATTATTGGTGCAACGAACATTGGGGAGACCTAAAATTCACGGTGCGAACTTAGTCTTCTTTTCTACTGTGAACCTAATGACCTACATTTCTTGACAAGCCGAACTCGATACCGTATTTCGATAGAGTTGAGTTACGCTAAAATGAAGAAGCGCCTAAGTTTACCACAATTCTAAAGTTAAGCCTTAGGGATACCCTCTTGCCGGAACTTGCAGGCGCCGAATCCCATCGTGTCACTTCAGCCCGACTTTATGAAAAAGCCAGCTTCGCCCTGCTTCTGCGCATAACGAAGTGTAAGTGAATCTCACTGGCAGTCAATTTCGCGCATAAAGCAAGCAAGAAGCCCAAGTCAAAGCTGAGACAAGCGAAGGCAAGTAGGAGTGGCGTTGCTCCAAAATTTATGCGTGAATGGGCAAGACGTCTTAGTCGACGTGCTAGTCGGCACATACTGATCGTCGTTGCAGGGCTTTCTCGCACGGGTCACATTATGTAAATAGCCGTTCAGAGCAGAACTGCTGTCGATGCCGTTGGTAATGCGGGAGGAGCAGTAGCAGCCGCCTTAAGGCTTTGAACTACGCTGCAGTTCAGAGACAGAAAAGAATGACTGTTTCGTGGATTTGGCACGCGACATTCACATAATCTTTTCTTGAAATCACTTTTTGAGTTTGAGGGCACTAAGCGACCGGCGCCTTGCACCGTTTTCTCGGTGACAACTATCTGACTTTTAGAAACTTGCCGTACAGTGGCTTCGGATCGCTAATGTTCTTCGAACTTTACATCGTCGCATTCTGCTTGCACTGATATGAAAATGGAAAGTATTGAATGTTTTGAATGCATCGATCGTTTGTACGAACAAAAGAACTGACAACTTCGTAATAGGTTTTGCAGGAGCCGCGCCTTGCTTTTTAAGGCGTGATAAGTACGTACTTTAAAAAGAAATAGTAATAGTGTCCAACTTTCTTCTTGAAAAAAAGGACTGGGCAGCTACGCACTAGTGGTACGAAGACTGAGGAAGCAGCAGAGCTCGTGGCATTGCCCTCCTTCTTCCCCTCCTCCTCACCCTCACATTCCTTCCCATCTCTTGCTATGCTATACTATACAAAACTATGCTATGCTTTACCTTATCCCCTTCTTCTTTCTCTCCTTCTCACCATTACTTCCCTTTCCCACCCCTTGCTGTACATGGCTAGGGTTAGCACGGCCAAGCATTTTCTAGAATGTGACAGGCTAAGCTCATCCAATAATTTTCTACAATGTATTGGTTATTGATCAATCATCGATTAGCTATGAGGTCATTCCAACATTTTATAGAATATATTGGTTATTGATCAATTATCGATTACCTATTGATTGACTATTGATTGCTTATCAGAAGGTATCAGTCATGCATTTGGGTCAGGCTGAGGTCTTCCACAAATTTTCTAGAACCTATTGGTAATTGATCGATTATGGATTGGCTATTGATTGATTATAGACTGGCTATCACTAGGCATCGATGGCTACGCTATAGGAGCTGTTTGGCACACACCCGCTTTCAGTGGCGCATAACCGCCGTGTTTTAAAGACGATAGTCTTTCTTGGTGAACTTAAACGCAGAAATTTTGGTCTGTCTTTCTGTCTGTCTGTCTTTCTGTTTGTCGGCACGTCCCTCGATTCAGCCACTCGGCCAAAGTTGAACCACTTGCCCAAGGGCCAGCCGTCTTGAACTGGTACGGCTGTTCATACTTGTGAACGTTGTCGATCAAAAAGTAAATATCATGCATATCTGAGGTGCGAACAGCACTAGGTAATATTAGCTGGCGTGTTCCTTTAATAGAAAATGCATACATACGTAATTTTAAGGACCCTAGCTTCTTAAGCTGCGCTGCAAAATGCATAAGAATGGAAGCTTGAGCGAGTTGGTATGCGTTCATCTTTGTTGAAACAGCGCTCACTAGACGACGACGAAGTAAAAGAAGGCACAGGACAGGCGCTGCCTGTCCTGTGCCTTCTTTTACTTCGTCGTCCTCTAGTGAGCGCTGTTTCAACAAAGCTGAAAATGCGACTGCGCTGAAATTTGCCTTCCTCCGTGCCCTTCGCACGAGCTCATTGTTGTGTTTCGGTTTCGGTTCTGTATTGCACTGTGGGAATGCCATGGGTTGGTGTTGAAAAACTTTACTTTTGAGAAGGCCAAGAAGGTGAAAAAAAAATATTTAAAAAATGAAAAAAGCAGCGTTGTGGGCGGCCTTCAGGCTGCCGGTTGTGGGCGCCGCTCTGGCGTTCCTGTTTTACCCAGGCGACGTGTAAATAAAAGAGTGTGTGGAGAGTACGCGTTGAGTGCGGACGTTTCTCTGCTTCAGCGCTTCGCGCCAAACCGCGTTTTCGGGCTGGCTGGCGTCCCCGCCGGTCGCGTTGGTCACCGCCGGTCTTCGCCTGCTGCTGCGCCGGGACTACCAGCACGCAACAAAGCACTCATGTTTCCCGACGTATTGCCAGATGGCGTCCATATCTCACACAGCGCCTCTTCTATCGTCTTTACACGACATTTGCAGCGAAGCACGCAGATACGCGGCCAATTTTGTTACGATCGCTGTCCTCAGAACGAAAAGCTTAAAGAGCTCCTCCGTAAAAAAGAAACGAATACAGCAGTACACGTGCATGGGTGCTGGTATCAGCAGCCGCTGCGGTGGCGCAGTGGTTACGGTGCCTGGCTGCTGATCCGGAAGACGCGGGTTCGAGCTCTGTCGCATCGGTCATATTTTGAGGCGAAACGCCAGAGGCCCTGGCTACTGTGCGATGTCAGTACCCGTTACAGACGGCCATTATCATACGCAAATACGTTACTTTCCTCGCGGCACGGTTGAGGTGACCACAGAAAAGCGAAGCATAGCAAGCGAATGAGAAGGCATTGCGAATGGAGCACGATTTTGGGATCGCGTTCCACTTTTTAAGACGGCGCTTCAGCGCCGTCAAATTTTGTTCTCTGGTTTGGGCAAGACTTTTATAGCTACTTATTCTATGGCCTCTCGCGGAGGGAGGAGCACGGGGTGGGGGGGGCGGGGACGTTTGTGTTCTCACCGTACGAGTTTTTTTATCCATTGGTAAATGAAAGCGAAGGGTTTGAGCATTCAAAGTAACAGAAAGTAAGCATTATCCTAGAACATTCATACCGTGAACATGTTGAGCGCCTAATGTGCCCCCTATTTAGCAATGTATTCCACAGGGGCACTTTTGAAAGGGCGGTTGGGTAGGTGCAGTGTAGGATGGACCGCCACTTTGAGAAATAGGACCATCATTGAAATCACTGGGCGATCCGCGTCTTGCATTACTGCGGTTCATGCCAGTCTGGGCCAGGAACCAGCAGTGCCTAGAAAGCAGCGACGTGCTTACATCTCTATGCTTACATTGACGACTCCAAGGGTAAAGGCGTTATATTAAAGACGATAGTCTTTCTTGGGATACTTAATCGGAGCAATTTTGGTCTGTCTGTCCTTCTGTTTGTCGGCACGTCACTCGATTCAGCCACTCGGCCAAAGTTGAACCACTTGCCCAAGGGCCAGCAATCTTGAACTGGTACGGCTGTTCATACTTGTGAACGTTGTCGGTCAAGAAGTAAGTATCACGCATATCTGAGGCGCAACATCACTAGGTAAGTATTAGGTGGTGTGTTCCTTTAATAGAAAATGCATACATACGTAATTCTAAAGACCCTAGTTTCTTAAGCTGCGCTAAAGGGGTTCGAGCGCCGTCTCCGGATAATAAAGTTCTTTGCTTGCCTGCCTGCTGAAAATGCGACTGCGCTGAAACCTGCCTTCCTCCGTGCCCTCTGCACGAGCTCATTGTTGTGTTTCGGTTTCGGTTCTGTATTTCACTGTACGAATGCCATGGGGCGCCGCTCTGGCATTCTTGTTTTACCCAGGCGACGTGTAAATAAAAGAGTGTGTGGAGAGTACTCGTTGAGTGCGGACGTTTCTTCTGCTTCAGCGCTTCGCGCCAAACTGCGTGTTCGGGCTGGCTGGCGTACCCGCCGGTCGCGTTGGTCACCGCCGGTCTTCGCCTGCTGCTGCGCCGGGACTACCAGCCCGCAACACAGCACTCATGTTTCCCGACGTATTGCCAGATGGCGTCCATATCTCACGCAGCGCCTCTTCTATCGTCTTTAGACGACATTTGCAGCGAAGCACGCATATACGCGGCCAATTTTTTGTCGTGTGCACCATACGCTTGACTTTGTGACCGAATCCTCGTCACTTTTGCAAGCGGTCTTCACGCGGGTTCATGGATTCGCTCTAAAAGCATTGCTTTCGTAACCAAGGCTTGTTTACTTGCCCGCTGGTCACCTCAGTCAGTTAGTCGAAGCCATTAGGCTTGACACCGAGGCCAGTGCACCGACATCTTAAGAACGAGCGCGGAGCTGGCAAGTTTCAGATTGCGAAATTGCGCACAATGAGAGTTGCAAAAGTGTTTTTGAAGTCCGCCTACATTCTGGTAAGGAGCGTTGGAGAAGACGTTTTGTGAGCAAACGTTAGAGGTTCATGAAACGTGGAATAGCTGTTAGTTGACATAAGTCGTAAACGGATTCTTCCAAGGTCGACGAACAAAAACGTGAAATATATATACTGTCCGAAAGTTGCACCGTCAGAGCCATCTGCTAGAGTACTTGTCGAACCCGAATAACTGAAACCATGAGTATACAACGAGAAAACCTTTTCTACAGTTATGATGATTTCTTAAGAGGCTGTTAAATGCATGACCCAGTTACTGAACCATTACTGAACTGAAGCGGTGTGTGTATTTGTAGATGTTTTGTAGCGTTGGCTACACTTGCCTAGCCGGAGCCGATTTCGCGTGGAGGGTCATGAGCCGTGCTACGCATGCGCGAGGATCAGTGATGTCACGCAGCTGGGTCACCGGAGCTGGCATCTCACGCGGTCTCCAACACCGCCGTGCACGGCTCGCCGCTGTTGGTCTGCGCGTTCGGGAGGAGTGGCACCATAGGCGCGGCAGACACGCTGGCGCCGGCGCGCGCGCAGACTCCGCCACCACCGCGCGCGGCTCGCCGCTGCTGGTCTGCGCCGCATTCGAGAGGAGTGGCGTCAGGGGCGTAGCCAGGCGGGGGGTTGGGGGGTTCAAACCCCCCCGAAATTTTTCAGTTTTGCTTGCGTATATATACACGCACACATACAAACGCACGCACGAACATACATAATGTATTGTTGAACCCCCCCCCCCCGAAAAAAATTTCTGGCTACGCCCCTGAGTGACGTCGTAGGCTTAGACACAGTGGCGCCGGCGAGCGCGCAGCTATTCGCCTGTGCAGTCGCCGTCTGACACTGCGCTGGGGCCGCTTGCTAGCGCCTCTGACTGACGTTTGCAGGTGGGTAACGCCATGGAGAAGGAGAGCGCAAATGCTGCTCGATGGCACAGAAGAGCCGAAAAGCTTATCTCATCGGATCCCGAAGTAGTTGCCTGGCAATTAGCGGTTCAGCGTACGAAGAATGAACAGAAAAGGGCTAATAATCCTAGAGAATCTGTAAAGCTAAAAATGATCAGCTGAACCTTCAGCTAACGCTACGTATATCCTGGCATAGCCGAGCTAAGCCACTGCAAATTTTTTACATTTGATTGGTACAACGTGGAGATCTATTCTGCCTATTCCTCTATTTAGATGGCCACTGCGAAAAGTACGAAGAAAAAAGTTTATGAAACGAAATAGTTTTACAGTGAGCATATTGTGTTGAAGGACATCAAGTGTTCACTGATTCTTCACGAGGTTTTATTTGCCAAAGCTGTGATATAAAGTATGAAACACGCTATAGTAGGAGACTCCGGACCAATTTTTATCACATAAAGTACTGTAACGTGCACCTAACTCTAAACACGCAAGTATTTCACCCCTTACCGAAATTCGAAAGCCGTGGCCGGAAATCAAAGCCGTGTCATCGCGCTTAGCAGCGCAACTCATGGCATAAACGGCACCACAATGTCATCAAAGAATGTTGTCGTATGACCGATGAAAAACTGACACTATGCATATAGGAAAATAAGTTTGAAGTTACTTTCATCAGTCTTAAGTTGAACACATAGCTCATATACTTTATAAAATAAGCCGCGAACACTACCCGAATAATGTGCCCCGTTCTTTTCAGTGTCTACCCTGAAAGAGAAGCTTTCACGAACCAAATTTTGACAGATAAGAATTTCGTAGCACTAATAGTTTTTTAAGCATGCATCCATGCTTTCAATTAAAGGTTTTTGAGTAACCGTCATCAGTTGGATTCCAAAGCGATATTACAAAAGACAATATAGTCTGTGAGCGCAGTCATCACCTACGGTTTTATAGAAATGGACACTGATCGGAAAATAAAGTCTGATCTTGTTTATTGCACCTACAAATAATAATAATAATAACATATACTTTAGTACACATTCTCTTCAGAATGTTGTCGATGCAGCCATTTAAGCAGCACGAAAATAACGGCAGCACGGCCATATTTCTGCGCTATAGCAGGGACTTCGCTGACAGAACAGGTTGCAGCTTCGTTTGATCTCATTTGTGCTTCAAATATGTTCGATTGTATATGTGGTGTTTTAGGTGCAAAATTCACTAGTAGTATGCATTTTACACGTTACAGTAGAAATGTGCTCGCTTGTAACCCCATGAAACAGTTTAACAGTAAAAAATACATATACAATCTCGCAGAAATCAATTTTTATGCGATGTTTGTTTTAGAAAAATCATTAAAAACCACTCGGGCGAAATACCGAGGCAGCAGTCTCCCGCCTTTTATTTTTATAATGGCTCTGAGAAACCCACAGTGACGTTACACGCTAATTCTATACATACGAAGCTTCGACTATAAGCATCCGCTAGTATGCATGGTATACACATTCGCATGCAAGAGGTTGTGAAAAAAGTGACGCGCAGGAACGCCATGATAGTCTACCTACCCTCTCGGCAGCAGCGTAATGCGCCCATTCGAGAGAGAAGTGGGGCGAGCTCCTATGGTGGACCACCGCTCGTAACGCAGCGGGGAACAGTGACACTACAGCTCCGCTAGACATCGCTCAAGAGAGGCCTTGCCCCCACCAACACTGTCCTGGTCCTGACATTCATTAAGCTCAGTGGCCTCCACCGCTTACGCGCCACTGATTTCGGTGTGGTCAGCCGAGGATCGCATCAGTGTCGGCGGGTTCCTCGGGGAAATCGCCGAGGGATCCGGACGCAGACCCCTCCAACGCGGACCTTATGGGGCAACGGCCTTCATGTAACAAGGAAGCGCTGCAGAAGGGCAGGATTCTGTGGCAGGGTAGTGGTAACAAATGAATTGTTCTGCTATGAGGTTCTCGTGGCGGAGGCTGGCCCTGTTGCGGATAGCGATTTTCTCCACCATCTGAGGCTATTTTGCTTTGTCCATTGACACAGCCACAAGTGATGGTTTTGTCTCGCGGGCATCCTTTTTCAGTGGGCCTGTTGCTCCATAACCAGCTGCACTGAGTTGTCATTGTATGCAACTGCACGGTCGTATACCTAACGTAACTATATGAACGTGAGTATACCTAACGTAACTATATGAACGTAACTATATGAACTATATGAACGTAACTATATATAACGTGAGTGCTATGTAGGAACAACAAAAACAGAAAGACTAGAGAGAAATATGACTGCAAATGATAAATAATTTAAAGAAAAACAAGAAGGAATCAGCATTTGTTTTCTCGAGACCTTAAAATTGAGTTTTTACGTGCGAAAACCACGATACCATTATGAGGCCGCCGTAGTGGTGGATTGTGAATTAATTTTGACAACGGTTGCAAATTGATCAACCTTGAGTCAGACACAATGCCACATGAAGGCTAACAAACGTGCACAGAAAGAGTGCTAAGGTATAGCCACTAAAAGTCAGGCCGGTTGACCCTGATTCACCTTGTAACAATTTAACTAGAGTGGGAAATGGTACATAAAACAAAGAAGCGCACACGGACGGAGCTGTAGTCCAAACTGAATGTTTATTGCGCAACGTGGAAGCGTCAGAATGAGTGCGCGTATGCAACAAGAACGGGGCAAAAAATCTTAAGAGACAAGCCACTTTATTTCACGCCCGCGGGTCTGTCTGAAGAATTTATCCAAAACGGTATTCACCGGAGCTGGTTGGTTCAAATCTAACACTGGTTTAAGCAGCGCAACTTAAAACGCGGGGCAAAAAGAAGACAGACACGACGTCCTTGTCTGCGACGTTGTTGTCTGTCTTCTTTTTGTGCCTCGTTTTAAGTTCAGCTGCTCAAACCAGTGTAAGAATTTCTCATGTGTCCATTTTGCAGGCACACCACAAAGATGAAAGGCAGGATGCTTGATTTTGTGTTTTTTCGGAGAACTGAATACAAACAATAAAAAAAGAGGTCATCACTCAACTACCGGGATGGAAAGGCGCCCTTCGGGTTGACATAAGCACCACAAGGCGGGTGGCGAACGCGCCGAGGATGTGAAACTGGATCGTAGCAAGAAATAAATACATGATGACTAGTATGCCGCATTGCTCTAATATATAGATATTGCTACTTAGTCATCTGATTTGAAAATTTACAAACAGTTGCTCTAAGAATGATTCACAGCTGACAACCTAACTTTCACTTTCGAAAGGAAAGCCAAGCATACTAATTTCCTCATTTGAAAGTTTCGGAAAATGCTTCGCGGTACCTACATTAGTGCCCTCAGAAGAATCCCGTTTGCGTGTACTAAGGCAAAACACGTGGCAATTTCTATAGCTAACTCGTCATCAACTATGATTTATTGAAACTGCCGTGGTATATGCATTTTCAGAAAGCGCCACGAGGTTGTCAAACTCTACGTACGTTTATATTACGTACGTATAAACTTTACGGACACTGCCCGGAGCATAAGATGCTTTCGCATCTAATAAAGCACTTGTTAGTCAGCGCTTGTGTCGCACGTTTCTTTCCTTCGTGGGTGTCTTGTGCGTTTGCGCTGTAATTTTAGCCTGTTGCGACGTGCCGTCGTCCCTTGTGTAATGAGGAGACGAAGGCGTACGGCCTAGGAAAGAAGCGAGAGGCCGAAGCCGAGCAGCGGCCGTGGTGTCCAGCCAGCCAAAAGCACCCGAACGTCCCAACTGACTCGCGCCACGAGCTACCGGCGCTCATTAAACAAGTGACGACGGCACGTCGCCGCAACAAGCCTGAGGATTGTGGTGGCGGTGTAACAATATACTTTAATTCTGGTTCAGCCGTATCGTTTCTTCCCTCCTGTGGCATACTTCTACAAGAGCCAAAGAGTTCCCACTTGCTCGCGCCACGGGACGCTCTTCTGTTTCACTGGCCGACTGGCCCCGAGTGGCGCGGCGCTACAACCCCACAATGGAAAACTAGCGTGGGTAGCCAGAGATACGGCGCAAACGCAGCACGGGCAACGATGCAACATGGTCCGTGTCTAGCTTAATTTTAATTTCGCCACGTGTGCCGTCCCATGCGTTTCACGCAACGCCGCGTGCGTTTTTATTCTTCCGTTGGTATCTTGGAGAGCGAACGAGGCATGGTGTAATTGTGTAAGGCAGCGCGCTGCGGAGCGAGGGGTCGAAGGTTCGAAACCTCGGTCGAGATAGATAGATAGATAGATAGAAAGATAGAGTACTTTTTCATTACTAAAATATAATAAGCTGGAAAACATGAGCAATACACCTCTTAAACTTGATTTTCCGCATATAAGCAAGAGCTAGCCTACAATGAAGTAGGTCATACCAAGTCTTGCGTTTTTTTATGACGTCGGGCACGCAATGAGGACTGGTTTAAACGAGCACGGTACGATCATTTCTCAATGTCAAGGAGGCCCGAAAAGGCTATTTTTCACAAGCACAGATTGTTCTTTCGTTATGTACTGTTTCATATGCCGCAGTTCGCAAAACTATTACACAACACGGAGCCATAACAAGGGTAGCGCCAGACGGAACGAAGTTGACGCTTTGCAAATGCTGACCGAGTAATTAAGATCCACTTGGAACACGGAGCTTCGTTCGAAATGAAGAATTTCGCAGGCATCGTGCAACGGGAGATTACGTTTCTGTGTGGCATACCCGCCTTGTTGTGAAATTCCGTGCAATATTGCGGTGAATGTGAAGCAACCGGGATTTCATTTCAGAAGCGTCTGAATGTACTGCGTACATTCGCCAATTATTCTGAGACTTTTTTCCGTTTTACACGGCATCATTTCCTCATAGATATTTCACATGAGTTTGTATCTATCCGACAGAAGCTTATAAAAACAAGTGTGTGTTAACCGGCTAAAAATGTACGGTAAAGTCGTATTTCCTTTCTTCTAAGTCTTGGCGGTGATGCACTTAAGTATCCGGACGGTCACTGCTTTCGAGCAAAGAGTACTGTCTTCCCATCGGGCTTTCATTTGCAGGCGAGAGTCTCCTGGGTATCCATTTTCTTCTATACGATGTTAGTCATGGCACTACAGTTTGCACTGCGAGGGCTGCCTGGGCAAACGAGAACTGCAGCTAAATCTAGCCGCTCGATTTTAATTAAGTTTCAAATGCAGTGCATGGAACTTCCTGGTGACTGTGGCAGCAGATATATGGGATCCAAGTTTTGGCGGCATACTATTATTTCCCTCGGTATTGTGATAAGGTAAAGGAAGCAGCTGCAGTGAATTAGAAAGGCACAGCCCCCCTAAGTATGAAACGAGAGGCTGAATAATAACATAGAAAATGAAATAAGGTTGTCGTTTCTGAAGTTTTCAGTCAAAAATTAGTGTCAACAAGTTGCGGAGCGTCTCACCTTTTTTTTCGGTGGTTTGGCTTCCCCCTCCGTCCCCTTCCTTTCATTGTGTCTATTTTTTTCCTTGAAGGTAGATAAATATCTGTTGTTTTTGGCCTTCATTAATTGAGAAGTGTGTTTTTTTATGATTTTTTAGGGTAGTTCCAAAGTATAGCCTTTCATGTATCCTCTACCTTTTATCTTGCAACCAATATCGTGACTATTACGAGCAATTCATGAATTTAATCATTTATTTAGCGAAATGAACATTTTGCGCGTGCTGTAACCTACGCAATAAAAACAATGCTGTTTTCTTCGCAAGTCGTTCGTAACGTTGACGTCTTTCCTTTTTTCTGCACCTATGCGTGTTTCATAATTAATAAAGTGGTGCAGGCAAGAAAATTCTGAAAATGTATATTTGCGCACTTGAGGAGATCGTATGCGTCTGGGCTATTGATTATGCGAATGGAAGTGTAGGAAGGTAAATAATGTTTAACGGCAGCCCCTTGTCTAAGGCCCGCACCAGGGACGCCTATAGGTCTAACAAAGCTAAACGCAATTGAAACTTTTCAAGCTACCTTTGATGATGCGAATATTGACACTCTTGAGGTTCGCATAATTTACATGTTTATAACTTCATCAGACATCGCTGCTTTTGGAAGAGGTTCTGTGCATTCGTGAATGTTCTGTATCTCATTGCAAGTGTATACCTCGCGTCAATGATAATGTTATAAATGTTTTCACTATGGCTTAGCCTGTTTCTCTGCTAGGATAGTATCGCGCGCCTAACTCGTTTGGCTCTGCACACAAATATATTTATTCTAAGTTGAAATAAATAATAAGCCATAGTGCATAATGTAATACGTTTTCGTCTTGCATAATGATCAAAGCTGGTCGCTACGAGTACAGATCCTTTTGCGCAACTGTAAGCTACATGTCAGCCGCTGCTAAAGACATATAAGAAAGAAATATACGTGTACAGTGGACCGCGAAAATATGTGCATTCGTGAATGTTCTGTACCTCATTAACCATCGCAAGCCTTGCGATCAATCTAGATTGCCCGAGACCTTGCACACAGCATTACTCCTGTCTAAGCAAATTTTTGCTTGAGTGTTATTTTTGAAAATTATTCCAACTTAAATTCAGGATTACGATAAGCCAACCTCTGAACTCGGTTTTGTTTATTTCTCTTCTATTCGGTTGAGTCATCGCAAAATTTGCCGCACATCCTTGCGCTGCACTAAGAACCACGTATCACCAATTTGCCGCACCGAGCATCTCTTGTCTGTAAAGAAGGTCATGGACTACAGTGCTACTGTAAAACTGACTTTCAAACATTCTGAAAATCATTCGCAACGAAGGCCTCCCCGATGTGGCAGGCAAATGAAAAAAAATTTGGCCATTCTATAAACTAGGCTATATTGGCTAGCGAAAAGAAATAAGCAGCAGCATTTTTTGCAAACACTGCTTCTATGATCTCCACATTCTAGCCACCGTACTTAAGCAGATGAAACCGAGAGCTTACAACAGAATGTAATTCCCGCATCGCAAATGCCTGCTCTGCCTGTGGGCGATGTGTTTGGGGGAGCTAAATTTAGAAAAAAAACCATAGCGTTTCCAAGCAGATACTGTTTCTTCCCAAGTAGAGCTCTGAAATTGAGGAGGCGTGCAATCATATGCAGCAACAGCTTCTTTGAAGTGAGCGCTCCGATGACTGTGGAAATTTATTAGCAGCGATGCGCAATGCAGCCGCTGTCTACTCTTTACTTTGCCTCCTGTATTTGATCATGAGGTGTCCCTTTTTTTCCTACTTCGTTTGATGAATTTGCAGCGTTTGATTAAATGAAAGGAAGGAAAAATGAGGAATGTAGTGATGAAAACACAAATAGAAATCAAGTAGATTTCATTAGAGTGCTCCCGATCTTCGGCGGTGTTTTGAAATTTTCGGTGAAAACACTTGGAGACTGGAATGAGAACTACGGCGAGGCATCGCTTGCACGTTCGGGCAGCAATGATGTATGCTTGCTTTTTAGTTATGCACTTATTTTAGCGATGTCCGCAACAAACGATCAAATAAATAATTGATTGATAGACAGGTTTTAATGGCGCAAGTGCCACTCACGGCAAAAGACCTCCAAATTAATAATAGTTAGTGCAACCAACTCGAAGGATAAATTCAGGGATGTAGATTTGGTGTCGCTGTAAATAGACCTAACATGAGTCGCTGTAAAAGCGTAAAAGACACAGGTAATAAAATATGGCTCAAATAAATATGTATTTAAGCAATTCAGCATGAAAAATGAAATAGACAAACACAAGAAAGCAATTTTCCTTTTGTCAGAATCAAAGCGATCAGTAAAAAGGTGATGTGATTGGAACGGCAGCATATTTTACATTTGCATACTTATTTTCGTCTTAATATATTTTGACGTGATCATCATTTGAGCCATTGCATTCATACTACCATATCTATTAGCATATCAGGTGCTTACATGGATAGTCAACCCGTATTTTATTACAAGAATTTTCGGGTATCTGTCTTTCTCCCTTTCTCACTATGAGCTTTCGCTACGCTTCGTTTTTTGTATGAATTTATTTTCTCATTTTTTGACCAATGTTATGTGACTAGCATGGTTCCCACATTCAAGTAAACAAATTGTAGAAAAGAACGAGTTTTTTAGAGCACAGCTCTTAGGCTCTAGTTCCTGCCTTGAGCGGCGACACCATCGCCGTCGGTGGCGTAACCGATAGACGCGAAAAAATGAAATGAGAAAAAAAATACTCAAGATCGCATGGGATTTAAACCCGGTCCTCTGCGTGATCGTCGAGTATTCTACCGCAGAGCCATGCCGGTGCTTGAAACTCATTTGCAAAAAGACCCTATACAGGCGTCATGTCCGGAAGGAATCGCTTAACCTATGTAATATAGCATGACAGAAGAGTAAAATAACAACCAGTCATCATGAAATGTTAATTGTGGAACAAGTGTGCGGTTTAATGCTTCCCTCCCAATGCAAAGTGCTTAGCCATAATGCTTCATCGTCATCAGCCACATGCAGCAACAAAGTGCACATAATACCATACAGATGTGTAGAGGACACCTCGCTTATCCACATAAACACGAATAATGGCGTAGTGATTGCTGTCCTACTTCACAAAAATTATGTTTTGCGGCGTAGTCGATACCGTGTGGAAAGCCAAAACATCAGTCGCAGTTGGCCATGCCCCAACACGAAGCTGGGCTCAGAATTCGCACTAGGCAGTATTGTATTCGGCTGTGAATTTTTTCGTTCCTTTAAGTAATGCCTTTCTATCAGCGGCTTCAAAAACAAAATTCTGGGCGCTTCATCTCACTAAAGTATACACGTACGGATTGCGAAGTGGGCGAATAGCATAAAGATGGAGGCGTTGATAGGAGAGTGCTGCGGAAAGAATTTGCGACGAATAAAAGACAACAAATTTAATTTCAACTCATTTAATTTTCTCCACAAGGGCCCGAATGCGTCGTGTAAGGTATTAAGGGTCTCAGTTCTGTCTGCGTAACGACTACAGAAACTTAGTGAATGGTGCATTTCCCCGCATGGGTGAAGCAATAAATGGGATAATAGTTGTACGAAGGCCGGCAGCTAGCTCATTTAGCATCAGGCTTCAGGTAACTCAACAAAATGCTGGCTTAAGTAAACACAACCGCTGCAGCGTGTGACGTGACCTTCGTGCTGACTGTCGCTTCATCGCAAACTAATTGTTGCGACGATCCCTGTCAAGGTAAGGTGCGCACGCGACCGCGCCAGGCAGATCCAATTACGCAACTCCGCCAGAGCCACCCGCCCCCATCCGGTTCATTTATTGCGATAGCAATTATATGGACAGTCTCGACGGGCTTTTGCCGTCGCCGTCATGTCCTTCCGGTATGAAGTCAAAATTGATAAGATCCTCCTGCGCATTGTACGTTCTACCGCGGGTAAAAGCGCGCTAGCGGAGGCGAAGAACGCGGCCGAAGCAGAGTTCAAACGAGCCGGCCCATTTCCGTCGCTCGGAGGGTGCATGCGATAACATCATCCTCGCTCGGGAGGCCTGCCGTCGAAGCAGACAGGAAACGCCCCGCCCGTCTTTAATGTGCCTTAAAAGACGCGAGGACGCAACGGGGGGGGGGGGGAGGGTATCGCGCGAGGAGCAACTTTGAACTTTGAATCTAAGGGCGCGGTCGCTGGCGTGCGCGCTATCTCGAAAGCCATCACAGCGGGCGGGTCGTATACACTTCCACGTCACGTGGTACGCTATCAACGCGAAGTGACTATGCGGAGAGCATCTCTCCCTGGAGCGGCCGTATTCTCTTACACCAGCGTTTTGTAGTTACGCGAGATCGGATACAAAACAGTTAGCTGCCAGCCAATCTTCGTGTAACAGTACAATTTGTTGCTATCGCATTCATTGCTTCGCCCTTGCGGTGAAACTGACTTTTTTCCTTCTCTCTCTTTCTTTATCTTATCTTTCTATCTTTTTGTGTCATTATTTCCATTATTTCTCTCTATTTTTCTCTCTTTCTTTCTATAGCTCACTCTCTCTCTTTGTGAACCAGTCGTGAGTAGTGGGGTTTGCCCAAATTCTGTTGCACATACCTATTAGCGATGATAGTTATTTCATTGACCGCACATAAGGACCAGCCTAAACAGCTTTGCTGTTAATAGAATAAAAGCGGTAAACACAAAATGTAGAAACAGTACGGTTAATCCAGATAACAAAAGAAACAATCGAGATGATTCATGTTTAAAAGAACACGCAAATATGACAGAAAAAAGTGCTTCTCAACAACGCAAAATGCGTTTAAAGGGGTCATGAAGCACCCCTTGGGCTTGTTGAAAAAACACATCCTGCGGAAAGCTGACACGGCTATGAACTTCTCTGCAAAATATTACAGTCGTGCGCGCCGCGTAAAGGCCACAAGCGGAGCGCGAAGTTGCCGTTTCCTCAGGCGCCCTCTTTTCAAACAGAGGCTGGTTCTCACTCTCGTCGGTGGGCGGGGCGTCTGCATGTTGACGTCGCGGATGTGCCTGTTTACGTCGCAAGAGACATAGCATGCTTATTGGCCGATAGCCGGATGAGATGCGCTTCTTGCCACGGGGTGCCGCCACTTGCCCGCGCCGCACTCCTCAGTCTGCTAAACTTACACGGCAGCCGCACTCGCGCATACGAATCGCGGCGGGAGAGCGATCGCGTTTCATGACGCGCGCTGACGTAACTTCTTACCCCCGTGCCATGCCTCCCTGTCTAGCTTCCAGTGCGCTCGTCGGCACGAGAAAAGAGAGAAAGCGCTGAGAGCGTGCGCCAAACCCCCGTAACTCCGTTCATTCTTGACGGATTCGAGACATTTTTGCGGTAATCGATTCGGGAGACAGTAAACTCCGATACTGAGGTCATTAGATCATTACTTGGAAAAGTGGTTCACGACCCCTTTAAAGGATTGTTGCAGTAAGCGTCAATGGGAACAAACTCAGAGCGTATCACTTTAGGATTCGTAGATACCGGAAAAGTGAGCGTCAGAAGCAAAGGGTAAAAGTTACTAAATGCCGTATTCTGTTAGAGTGACTCCTTCCTGCGCGCGGGTGAACCGATCAATGCTTCGCTATAGCTTCCGCTGACGGAATCTTATTTGAAACTTTTCACCTACTCCGCCTTCACTGGACAAACCAAATAGGTTGGGATCGCTCCCTCTCCAACTTTGTGCGTAGCGGTACATCCACCGCCAGAAGTATTGTTGTCGAATGCGGTGGTAAGTTTTGGATACCCCAAGGTGCGCGCATTGCGGATCAGAGTGGAAGGCCTCGCATATTTCAGAACGCAGACTGCGGGGTATCTAGTAGCCACTTGCGGCCGTCGGCATGGCAATTGCGTCGGTGAAGGAGGTCGTCGCGAATGGCGAAATGGTGAGCTTGACAATGCAGCGCGCGAGTAGATGTTGTTGCCGACGGAAAAATGAGCAAGTCTATCAGCGAAGCGATTCATAGATTCTTGCGCTGTTAGTTAGCGATGGTGTGAATGTCGATGGAAGAAACTGCACTGTGAGACACTGAGCTCTCGGTATTGCTCTCAGACAAGGGGGAGCGCGAGAGTGCGCCAGTGTCAGCATGCTGGCGTCCATTGCGGTACAGCACACGGATATCGTAGCCCTGTAGGCGAAGTGCCCAGCGGGCAAGGCGGCCTGAGGGATCCTTCAATGACGACAACCAGCATAGTGCATGATGGTCGGTGATAACATCAAAGGGGCGACAATACAAATAAGGTCGGAACTTCGTAAGGGCCCAGATGATCGCCACACATTCATCTTCAGTGACGGTGCAATTGGTCTCGGCTTTAGTAAGCGTACGACTTGCATATGCCCGCAAAATTGCACAAGCATTCTGAAAGTCTTATACTTGTTAGCACCTTGCCAGCACCTTGTGTGATCCTAAGGGTTTTCTTTTTTAACAAGAAAGTGTTTTATGCCGGGGTCCACCACGGCTCCACTGACGCATTTCCGTCACGGATATGACGTTGTAAAATATAAAGACTAACAGTGGGCAAAGAAAAAAAACCAGAAGAAAAAGTTCCGTCACTGGGAATCGAACTTACGACCCTTCGCTCCGCAGCGCGCAGCGCCAAACGATTCGTCCATGGACGGCACGTTCTTCGCAGTGCTAACGGCGAGCTATTTATGTAGACCATTTGCAGGTGGCTCTACTCAAAGATCTGTGTTACAGCGTGTTTTCGTTATCACTAGTGAGGTGCCGCGAAGGGCTCGAAGAGCGCGCTTGAAAAGTCGTCGACCCCGCGTCTACAGGGCGTGGTCGCTTGTGCGTGCGCTTATCTCGTGATCGCGGTGGTTTGTACGTCTCGCGTTGAGAGCACGAAGGTCGCTTGGCTCACTGCAGCGGCCGCTTTTGCAAAAGGAGCGCGGTGCTCACGCAGAAATAAGTTACAAATGTGATAGTTCGCTCTCATCCTGTGTATGTTGGTTCCGTGCGTCCTTTCTGCTTGAGCAGCGCGTTGCAAGTTTAGAGCTGCTTGCCGTTCTTCGCGTGACATTACAACTTGTTGCTATCGCATTTATTCTTTCGCCCTTGGGGCGAAAGAATGCGCAACAAACGCTCAACTACGTCTGTAAATACACGTTTCACTTTCGTACTATACCGATTCCTAAGACAGAGGGATCAGCCATGTTTTTCTTTATTCAATTCAAAATTCATAGTCGCTAATGTTAATAAATGTTCCGTCACATGCGTAAGAAGGTACCCGGAGAAATCGAAGGCAATCGATCTTAATTAAGTGCGTGAGATGCATCGACTCATAACTCAGCGCTCCTGTCCCCGGTGATCATGTGCGCATTTTTCACTGTCAGACGTCAGGAAAAGTAATAGGAGCGGGGCTAGCTTGGACGTACAAAGTTTAGCTCCATGCTTTTTTTTTTTCTGGTTTTAGAGTGCTTCAGCATCTTCATCACTCAACTAAAAAATGCAGCAGTGGCGATCGTAGAAAAGAATAGTAGAGAACGCTGCACGTACAAACAAAGCTATTGAAACTCTCGAGTAATCTGCACTCTGAAGGATATGTTTGATGAAAGAATATGAGCACCGTTCGGCGTTTATGTCTGTTCTCAGACCTCATCGCCAGTAGTATCCTACAAGAGCTGATAGTTGTAGGTGAAAGAAAGAACGGCGGCAGACAGTGACCAGAAAAAAAAATAAAATAAAAAACGTTTTGGGAAGCCAATTGCGACACTTTATAAAAGAGCAACGTAGCGATTTGCACGTGGTGATTCCGTAATCCAACCTTATTCCAATATAAATATGAATGCAATTTCCAGGCATCCACTCGCCGTTACGGCAGTTGGCGAAATGCCGCAAAAAAGGAAAAATTGTTAAGAATAAAACATCACCTTTGGAAGGAGAAAAGAAACGGGTGCAGAGATGAGGCGTACGATGAAGTGTCCGCCAGAATAAAGGCCGAATTCACAAAATTTCCCGTTTGTAAGTGACCTCGCCGTTGGCTGGTCACTAACCAATAATCTGCCTTGAATTTGAATTGGCCAAGTTTTTTTTCTTCTGAATAATTCTGGCGTGAGGGTTCTTTGTGAATACGGGCCAAGATTTGTCGCCAGGTGTGGAGGGTGTAGCATGCACCACTGTCTACCAGTGGTGGATGCTACAGCGTTCCCTGAACTGCCCACGCGAGACACGCCTCCTAGGGTGCGGAAAGTTTAAGTTAGGCTGGGTTAGCCTGGGTATATTCGGGTCACGTTAGGTGAGGTTGGATTGGATTAGGTAAGATTAGCGCAAGTAGGTAAGATATGGTTAGGTTAGTTTTCTCTATCTTAGGCTAGGTTAGGTTAGACAGCGGTGGTGGTGGTGATGGTGATGTTGCCACAGGCGGCGTTAGCCTGGCAAAGCTGGCCAGCAATTACTAAGTCCGAGCGACTCTTTTCATGTAATACTTTTCACCATGTTAGGTTAGTCGGTTTGAGGTGTTAATTTCAAGACCATGCCGGTCCGCGGCACAGCAGCTTGCAACAATCTGACCTGGCTTCCCATTCTAAGACCCACCAAGCTAATTTAGCAGCTAAGGTGCTGCGCTGCTAAGAACGCGGGTTCGATTCCCGACAACGGCGGCCACATTTTGATAGGAGCCAAATGCAACAACACACGTGGTTTATATTTAGGAACATAGTAATGAGTCCCACCTGGTCCAAATATTCCCGAGTTGCCCACTACGGCGTACCCCACAATCATGTGGTGGTTTTGGAACATGAAACCACTAAATATAATGGCAAAATTTGTTATCATTGTATTATGCCAAGGAAGTGTGATGTTATTATAGCCGCTGTTATCTTAAATGCATACAGCTAGCGAGTTTTCGCACAAAAGTAGGAGCCTAAAATTCAAACGATGAAAGGAGTCAGGAGGCGTCAGAGCTGTTAGAGTAATTAGGTTTGAAGCGAAATGAATGATCACATCCTGCTCTTGTTCTCATTTGAGGGTATCTCTAGGGCGTAAGGAATGATATGACTTCTCTTTTATCGTTTGTGAGCTGCTCTGCTTATCTCTGTCAATATAAGTACAGGTATCGCTCCAGACTACCGGAAAATGGATAGAATTCTTTGAGTTCCAGAGCAGTTCCAGAGTTCCTCGCCACGGTGGTCTAGTGGTTATGGCGCTCGGCTGCTGACCCGAAGGTCGCGGGATCGAATCCCGGCCGCGGCGGCTGCATTTTAGATGTAGGCGAAAATGTTTGAGGCCCGTGTACTTAGCTTTAGGTGCACGTTAAAGAACCCCAGGTGGTCGAAATTTCCGGAGCCCTCCACTACGGCGTCTCTCATAATCATATCGTGGTTTTGGGACGTTAAACACCAGGTATTATTATTATTATTATTATTATTATTATTATTAGAGTTCCAGAGCAAGGTTCCTCTAATTTCCGCCCCGTTTCACCAACCAGGATCTGTTCAAAAATAATAGAACATACCGTTTATTAACAAACTGTTAACCTTGTTACATCATTTGAATTATACAAGGTGTGGCCTATATGTATACGAGTAGACAATAAGAGTAAGCGACGTATCTGGGCAGGTCATGCCACGAGAAGGACATATAACCGATGGTCAATAAGAGCATGGGAAAGAATACGACGAGAGGGGGAGCGTGGTCGAGTACGGCGAAAGGTCAGGTGGAGCGACGAAATTTAGAAATTTGCAGACATAAAATGGAATCAGCTCAGTCAGGACAGGGTGGGTTGGAGATCATTGGTACAGGCCTTCGTCTTGCAGTGGACTATAGATAGCCTGATGATGATGAGGAGGATTACGGCTTTTGGAGGTTATAGAAGTACGGTTCTGCCCAGATATCTATAGCTGTCGAGGCAAGTATTGAATACGGTAGAATACGTGTGCGTGGGACAGAAAATCATCTCGACTTACACGCTCATATTGTAGCAAGAGCACTCAAAGTAATCGGCTATACCCGGCCCTTCCTAAATACGTTCGCCATCTTAGTGAAAAGTGCAACAGCGCAACGTTACCAAAAGTCGCAACAAATTTCACAGAGCTGTGTCGCTTTCGCAACGACCACTTTCGCAACGACGGCACATACCGGTGGCCAACGCCAGGTGGCTAGCGAGAAGATTGCCTAATTGCCTGCGAAGAACCTTGGACAGTGCAAGATACGAACCTATTATTATTGCTACAGTGCAAATACTTGCCACATTTTGGAAGGGCTCTGTGGGATAGCGCCCTCATGTCATAGCAAACAAGCGGCGTCCTAAAATTTAAGACGGAAGGGCACTTGCGAATGTGCGCAATTGTGTGCTCCAAGATGGATTAGGCCATAAACTTATATAGTATACCCTTCCAAGAAGTTCCTCCCGGCCTTAGCACTTTTTGCTTATAGTTTACACAATGAATCCTAAAGTGCGCATGAGATGGGCGGCCTCGCTTAGAAGAAAACATAATGAATAGTCAGACACCAGTGTCCGAGCAAAGAAAGCAGGTGCAACTAGAAAAAAAAAATGGCTAAGCTTACACTCGTCCGCTCAAGGCTTGATATACAGCGAAGCCGGCCGATGTGATGGCGTTTCGTGGCTCGCATACGCGCAGCATTCCACTCTCGGTGATCGGCAGTATCTCCTCGTCGTCTCTTGTTCTCCCTTTCCTTGGCCGCACATTCTGGATCTGCTCGTCGCTACCGTTGCCGTTCTCGTACAGCGACAAGCCTCGCCTAACGATGCGCTGCTTCTTCGGGAGTATGTACTTTCTTTGCGCGTCCCATGGCTCTATCCGACCGAGTGGCGGAAGCGCGGAGGAACTCGGTTGCGCGAGGTGTCCTCTGTCGATGGGTGTGACTTAGCGATAAGCGGCTCCGTGGTTGTTGCTACTGCGCATGAATTTTCGTGAAACGCGCACGTTTTACGGCTGGCTTGAAGAGCCTCGCTCTTGAAAAGACGTACGATTAGACACTCCACCACAACTGCTTCACACATCTTGCTCTGCTGCTCCTTCTCTTCACAGTGCCCAGCTCTTCGTTGCGAGAATCCAGCAGAGGGGAAGGGGGGGGGGGGCGGGGGCGATCTGTCGTGATGTGTGTACAATGAAGAGTATGCAGGGTTTGATCGCCCGTGGAGGAAACGTTGACGCAATTCCTGGTTAACAAAAGAAACAGGCTGTCATAGCCGGCTCCTCGTATCAGAAGGAAGATTAGACAGCTTGCGAAAAAGCTTACAGACTAAAACCACGAACTACTGCACGTAAAAGAAGTGACTATGTCCATCGCAAAAACAGCTATTTCCAGCGCAAAAGCAGCACTGCCCCTACTGGGGCAGATCATGCAGTATCATGCAACAAATCATGCAGTATAACTCAGCATTACGCACAAGGTAGCAAAAGTGAATCGATCAACCGGCAGGGTCTCTTGTGGCCTCTAACTAAGCAGGTTTGTGTTGGTAAAGTTCTGTAGACCGATTATAAGACGAAATCAGCTGCATAGTACATTTGGGATTCGCAGAGACAGACAGCGTAAAACGTTCATCAAATATTAATATTCGTTCCTGCGGTCGGACTTTCTAGTCCGGACGAACACTGGCTTTTGGCGCCGTCCGGGCTCTTTACACCGGAGCTTGTTCCTGTTCTAGATCGAAGTTGGACAGGGCCTCCTCCCACTCGTCCGTAGTTGGGGTATGTTTGGCCGATATTTTCGCGTTCTATCGGCACGTTAGGACTATGCGCTATACGTGGCTGCCTGGCCACACAGTATTTACAATGTGGATTTTACGCCGTAAGATCTATCTTGGACAAGATCTGAGGATACCGAGATGGAAGTGTTTGCAGTCTTCATCACATGACCTCAGCTGCCTTATCCAATTTGGGATCAGGGTGGGCAGAGTGCGTCTATACAGCGAATGTGTTGGAGAACCTCAGAGTATAAAAGAAGTGGCTGGGGTGAACGAGCTTGGGCCAGTTGGCCTTGCATGAAGAAAGGAAAAAACAGCGCTTATACTACGAGGACAAGAAAGGAACGACACACGATGCGCGAGGGGTCGTCCTCGTCAGCCAGAAGCTGCGCTGTGCAGGCATCTGTGGAGTCCCGATGTAAAAGTTGTCGGAGGGACGCATGAGCAATCTCAATGCCTCGAACTTCCGCGTGCATTGGTATCCATTGCAGCTATTTTTGCAGAACTTCTTGACGATTGGCCGCAGCCTGTTAAATAAAAAAATAGCGTTCTATCGAAAAGAACGAACACAAAAGAAAAAAAAGCCCTCTGTAGAGGGAAACGCCTGTTATTGCACCGGCGAAAGGTACCCACTTCGCTGCCAATAGAAAGCTTTATTGGGCATCCAGGCTGTCTCGTTGGACAAACACTGCATCGCAGGCGTCATTTCGCCGTCTCTCTGAAATTCCTTATCTGTCCTCTGCAGGAAGACAAAGCAGGACGCTGGCTTCATAGTGCCGTCATGATGAACGTTCTTTGGAAGGAAGGGCTCTCTAAGAGGAGGGTATCGGGAACAAAACTATGCAACTACGAGGAGAGCTGAAGCATGGAGAACACAGGAGGAATCAATCGAATGCCGCCAGTCAGCACGCAAGCACGATCGACTGGACTGAAAGACGACCGCCTTATTCATGAAGGGACGGAAGCGTGCGACACGGCGGAGAGCATATCGTTGATATGAGATGCTGAAAGGCCGGCGGGAATCTCCAACCCTCTCCTCTGCGAGCGATTTTTTCTTGCTGCACTGGTCACTACGACGTGCGAGTAACGAAAAATGACCGATCCTTACCTTCCTTGTCTTGCTATCTTTACCTCGCTGCCGACACAAATGTGCTGCTTCTGAAATACCACGACGGCCAATAAGTCTCCGCACTCACTCTGGGCGATCCAGCAGGCCAAGGAAGCTGCTGAGAGACACGGTCTCTCGGCCGACTCCTAGGCGGGAACCCAGCCCGGAAACCTGCAGGAACTTATTAAAGTTATTCACTCACTCACTCACTCCTTTCTGCGGTCAGGGAGCGTGGGTTTTTAGCCAAACATTTTTTCTTCTGTCCACTTCACGCTGGATGCAACTTCCTTCTCTCGGTTTTACAGCGAAAGCTGCTATGAGATCATTTCACCGGCCGTTTTTGGCGCCGTAGTTTTTCGCCGCCGCCGCCGCCGCCGCCGGTGTCCGTAACCAGTATCGCTCGAAATAAGAAAAAAAAAAACGAAATAAGAAAAAATTCCAGGATGGAACGAGGTTCGAACCTGGGCCCTCTCCGTGGGAGCCCAGTATTCAACCTCTGAGCCATGACGGTGCTTGAAACTGCTTTGCAAAAAGGTCCTATACAGGCTTCATGTCGGGATGGAACCACAGCATATGCAATATAGCGTGGTAGAAGAGTAAAATAAGCACCAAGTGTCGCACAACGCGAATTCTGTAACCAGGCGTCACACAATGCGAATTGCGCAACGAGTAGGTTGTTGAATGCTTCCAACCCATTACAAAGGACTCTGCCATGATTCTTCATCGTCATCAGGCACAGCATCAACAAAGTGCGCATAATGCCTTACATGGGTTTAGCAGGTACCAACGCTCTCCGTAGAATGACGAAGAATGGCACAGTGCCTGCTGCCCTACTTCTCAAAAATTACAATGATTTATAGCGTAGTGGGTTCCTCGCAAGTGCAGTTGTATTTGTTGCCAAGGAAGCCCATAAGCGCATGATCCATTTCCTCGGGGTCTCAGTAAAGTTCTTCCCCCCCCCCCCACCCGTCTCTCTCCCACGTCAACGTATGTTATACAGCATGACGGGAGAGGGAAATAGCGACCGGGCGTCACCCAATGCAAATTACATAACTGGTGGGCCGTTTAAAGATTCCAACCCATTACAAAGGGCTGAGCCATAATTCTTCATCGTCATCAGTCGTCGCGTCAATAAAGTGCACATAATGCCTAACAGACGTGTAGCTGGTGCCTCGCTTCGCCGCAGAATGACGAATAATGGCTTAGTATAGGTGCTTCCCAACTTCAAAAAAATTGTGATTTATGGCGTAGTGGTTACCTTTCTAGTGTACTTGTATTGTAGCCCCAAGAGAGCTTAACGGGCTCTAGAAACACCGCTCTTCCAGCTTTCGCTGTGACTGTGCTGCGGTTTCAGCGCAGGCCTGGCGTTTTTTGCATGTGCTAGCTACAGAACAAAATTTGGCATTACACGCGCCTTTAAGGTGGTGGCGGGGATGATGTTGCCACAGTCGAGGTTAGGCTGGCAGGCCTGGCCGGCAACTGCTCCGCCTGCGGGACTCGTTCTATGTAGTATGCGTGACCATACATCACTCAAACGTGTCTCTCGTAGAAAACGCAAATGTATAGTAACCACTTACTTACGAACCATAAGCACACCTGCCAGAAACAAAATGTCTTCACAGCATCCGTAGGGAAACCCTTTTTTCTTCGTATTGGGGGTCCATTTGTCCCTCCCTTCCGGAGCCAAAGCGCTTACAGGACAAGATGCAGTGATGTATGTCCAGAGCTCCATTGCGTTCAGTGCACAACGGAGAAGGAGCGCCCCTTACTTTGAACAATTAGGTAGAAGTGTAGGCCGATCGTGTTCTCTATACAGCAGGGTTGACTCGGCGCGACTAAGTCCTCTCGTGATACAGGGTTGATGAGGCGAATGCCATAAAGAGCGAAAATGGCATCGAGTTGTCTCATTTGGCAATTGCTGATTCACAGGAGCTCTGACAAACAAGTTCTGCCGCCAGTCGCTAGCATCCCTGACAAACGCTACAAAAAAAAATGTAACGCGTCTCCACGAAGTGAATGATGACGAGTGGGCAACGCTAGGTCCAAAGATCCATAATGTCTACGTTGTAGTCGCCGACTAGTATAAAGGGTTTGTGCTTGTAGGAGTTTTATATTGTTCTGTCACAATTATGATTGATATTAGTGTACTGTTCAACCTTTTTTGTGTCTCACATATGTTACCCCAGCGTTTCCCCATATCATGTAAAGTGAGCGACGAAGTGACATAAAAAGTCGACGACAAAGGTCCGTCCTAAGGTCCATAATGTGTACAGTTGAAGCCGCCGGCTAGTATAAACCGTTTGTGCTTGTAGGTGTTTTATATTGTTTTGTCACAATTATGATTGTTGTTCGTCTATTGTAAACCTTGTTCTTATTCACATACACACATATGCTTCGGCTATGGCAACGTTTTTCTAATCACCACGACTGCGGACAGTGAGCGTCGGCGACAAAGCTAGGTCCTAAGGACCATAATGTCTACGTTGAAATCGCCGACTAGTATAAAGGGTTTGCATATCTAGATGTTTTATATTGTTCTGTCACAATTAGGATTGATATTAGTCTATTGTTAAACCTTTAGGGGATTTTACACAGGTGCTGTGCCGTGAGCACAGACACAACACAACGGACAAGTCTAGACCCTAAGGTCCTTCGCCCTTAAATGGCATCGAAATAACATTCCAGTGGATACCTTCACATGTTGATGTGAGCGGCAACGAAAGAGCACATTACCTAGCCAACGCCTTTAGGCTCATCGCAATCAGAGTGGCTGTTTGTTGACTACACGTCCTGTTTCTAGGCATTCAACTATGAACTAGGTGTGCTATATAAAAGTTTGCTGTACATGTTCCCGCATACATTTGTCATTCTGAGAAATTCCGAAGTGATTATGTCGTTTATTCTAAGCTCAAATTATTGTTGTTTTGTCGTGAAGTGTTGTTAAAGGTCTTATGACTCGGTGCCAAATGTTTATTTCTAGCGTAGATAGAAAACTGTAAGCCATTTAACGTACCTCATCGTCTCATATGAATACAGCCATAATTATGCCTGTCCTTCTTTGCGGTTGACGATGGCAGTGCGTACGGAATAAACGGGCCTCTTAGTACTGTCTGACTTGGTCGTCTGCCGTCTTACAAAGTGGTCGAAGTGCTGCGTTAGAACGAACGAACTTTTGGTAAAATGGAGGGCACATTATTAAGACAGAGCAAATGCGGGCATCGAAACGCTACCTCCGCATCACGTTGACACTAAACTTTCAGGGAATCCAACTTGATCAAATATCGATGTTAGTCTGAGTGTGAGCCTGAGTCTGTTATCTCGTCTGGCTATAATATTCCCGGTTACGATGCCATATCCGAGTGATGAAATGAATGCCCTGTCTCTGAAATACCAGAAACCCATAAGTTATAAACACCCTGTCAGAAGTTTTCGAGAAACAAAAGCAAAGAGAAAAGAAAGCGTAACCTTCGAACGAATAAGTAACAATTCGCGGTTCTCATAACCTCCGTCGCACGGCCATATAACGTTGAGCTGCGGAGAAATTGTGAAAGCGTCAAATGTGATGTCAAAAGCGTATATGAGAGTACAAGGACGGATGATACGGCTTGAGACGCTCGGGAGGTGCATGGTGTCAGTTGCTTTTTTTTTAATATGGCGTTCACCCGGCTCTGCGGGCTTCACCTCCTCTGCTCGCATATTATCTGTATTCTTTCTTTTCGTTACGGCAGGGGGAACGAGGCTAGGAACACATCTATACAAGAGAAAGAAGATGGGAACGGATGAAGGAATGCAAAAGTTCTGTTCAGGAACAACAAAATATATGAAGCGTGACGTTATTTGCAGATTCCCGTCTATTTCTTGCGAGGTAATAAATCAGCTTTTCTATGCGGAAATATCGTGGAACAGCGAGGATCAAGAAGACGGTTTGCCGAGGAAGAGAGAGAAGTAAAAAAAATATATTTCGATTGTTGTTAAACAAAAAAAAAACACGCAAAAAATATTACGGTTCAAACAGCGCATGCACAGCCAGTTTGAGAAAAAAAAATAAATAAACACGGGAAACGCGCTTTTCTGCTTTGCTCCGACTTTTCTGCGCGTTGAAGGCGTCCTTTCTTCTTTTTTTTTCTGAGAATGCAGAGGGTTGCTGTCGAGCTCTTACCTTCGTGGTTCTTCGAAAGGAACTCCAGCGACTGCAGCACTCTGTTAAAAGGCACGAAGTGCTACGGGTCACACGCTCCCTAGCACCGTAAAAGCTTTCCAGCACGCGTTGATGGCATACGTATATTTACATTTACTTTTCGGTGAGCGGGCGAAATAAAACCGCGACGTAGTTTCGCAAATTTTCAGGCTTTTCGCGTGGCTCCATCGTCGGTGCTCCTTCCATATAACACTTCGTGTGAAGTTGCCACTCAGGCATCGCTGAGAAGAGCTTTACCTTTAGTGATCCGCTTTTCACTTCGCCGAGGCGGGCTGCTATTACTATTATGGCAGCAAGCGCAAGCATGCCACAACTGTCGCTATAGGAGGACCTCTCCAAATGTAATAAACGTTTCTTTTTCTTGCTTCCGAATATCCTCTGAATCTGCAGTAGTATTGGCAAGTCAACTTAACGCTTGTTCAAAGGTCCAAGTAGCCGCGCTAATGAAAAAGAAACGATGTAATAAATATCTTTTTAGAACAGCAATGCGTAAACAAATTACCAGACACATCGACTGCACGCTTCCCCAAGTCTTTCGACTGCGGAGTCGAAAGACTTGGAGATTGTACCGCGTCACGGGTCACCCGTGGCGCGTGACGCGGTACAGTGGGAGTGGCTATCTTGTGTGAACTTGGCATATATAGGCTGTGCTTGTTTTCACAATAAAAAAATTGTTCAGAGTCAGCGCTGTGTGCGTTCCCTTCCTGTGCTGTCCTGTGGCTTTTCGCGCTGTTATTTGGATCATGTGCAACCAACAAGCCCAGCTCTTCCGAACTGTTGAGACGGCATCAATCAATCACTTCACTATTACCCCGACCGTCACCAGGATTTCGTCGATTAAGCCCCCTACATGGCCAGTACTCCGGAGTAATATAGACCACCTGGTGTTGATTAACGTGCACCGACAACCAACTACCCCTGCCTTTTCTCTACTTGCACTCTCTCTGCATATCCAACTACGCGGATGTTCCTGCATTTCGCCCCCATTAGAGTGCGGCCACCGTCGCCGGAAATAGAACCCGCGTCCTTGAGCTAATCTACAAAAAACTAAAGAGAAAGCATATAACTAGTGTTAATCTGACGCACTCTGTGCGTACAACTTGCCGCAACCTCGAATAAACCAAAGTGTCTTGCGTAGTGTGGTGAGGGCCGTCGGGCAGTAAACACCTAACGACTGCTTTAAAAAATAGCTTTAGCGAGTGGATCTCCTCACAGGAGGCATCCATGGGATTTTGAGTGAAAGCGCTTGGCGACAGTCGCTGAAAAATAGTTCGCTTCATAACCATACTTCATTGCAATTGACGTGCACTTTCGGATAAATTAGGTAAGGTGCTTAAAGAAAGTAAAAAAAAAACACGTCAAATTTACGCTAATACAAGACTAAATATTCACGTTTCTTCTTTTTATGGTCATTAAAACTTGTGTAGCGTGGTCTTAGTTTTCATAATTTCCAGTGAAGCTATTCCTAATACCAAGAATAGGAAAGTGTGGCTCTGCTACTTTACCTTTTAACAAACAACTGCACAGAACATGTAGTTGGTCACTGCTTGGAATGATCCGAGAGAAGAAACTCGAACGACAAGCATTATAAAATTGCATTGTTGGATTGCAATAAACCGCATGAAAAATTGTTTCATGTTCCACCCAGAAAAAATATAAGCGGACATTCCTTAATTTCCTGTTGTACACTCGCCCACTTTTTTAACCTGAACGCGCGAGCGTCGACCACCGAGTTGATAAGCGCCGTACAACGGAGCGCAGCGGCGAAATGAACGAGAATACGCGCATGCGCGCTATAAACAATCGTGGGCAGCTGCCGTCTGCTAGGCTTTTCCTCAGGAGGCAGCTGTCCAAGACTGCTCATTGCGCGCATGCGCGTATTCTCGTTCATTTCACCGCTCCACTCCGTTGTACGGCGCTGATCAACTATGCGGTCGATGCTCGCGCGTTCAGGTTAAAAAAATGGGTGACTGTACAAAGCTTTCAAAACAAGGCTTAGTAATCCAATATTTAAACTTAGCGGCATAGAAAACAGCAGTGGAAGTAATAATATAAGTTGCGCTATATATAACGAGATGAATTCTGTTCAAACCATTTGAATTCTGTAAATTACCGGCATTTCTGCCCGACCTGCACACGACCTAACCTATACGATCCTCCACTAGCCGCACAGGCGCTACCAGATAAGAGTCCTCACTGATGATCGTTACAAAATGCACTGAAAACATTTTTCTGCTTTTTGAAAGCGATTGGCTGCTGCAAGCGCCATCGACTGCATACCTTCACCGCCTTCCCCTCTCTGGTGTTTCTGTTTTTCTTTTCCCCTTCCACACTCTAGAGCGGCAAAGGAAACACTTTATAGTTAACACTCTCGCTTTTTACCATATCTTTCGTTTCTTTCTGCTGGGTCAATGGGCGTAAGGTTATTTCCAAGCTACCACGAACAATAATTGTCAATATAAGCGAATAGTCGGAAGTCTGTCAACCGCGAAAACGGCTACAAAATGTTATTAGCTTCAAATAAGTACACAAGCATGCATGCAAGCAAGCAAGCAAGCAAGCAAGCAAGCAAGCAAGCAAGCAAGCAAGCAAGCAAGCAAGCAAGCAAACGAGCAAGCAAAGAAAAAAAATCAGCGAAAGATTTTCGAAAGTTAAATTTCATACAATTAATTATTCGCGATGCTGCAACCAAAAAAGAACGACTTGAAAGCACTAGCCGCTTCTCATGACTCAAATGCGAAGCAAGAGACCCCACGGAAGCTTGACGTAGCTCCTGCCAGGTCAATCTCATAAGCAGAAATATAAGTGGCGGAAAACGGCCACGACAACGTTCTTCCATCATGTTCCTCGTATTCCTCCGCATCGCTTTCATCTATCGCAACACTTCTTGCATTTTCACGTCTCAGTCTTATTGTGCCTTCGCATCGAGCTAGACGTTTGCTGAAATAGAGGCATCTGTATTCGTCCTTGCGATATCTAAAAACCAAGAACGCGGAAACGTGAGGGCGTTGTTTTGATACATATTTTTCAGCACACCGGATAAAGCGACATATGCAAGTGTTCTGGATGACATCAAAAGTGGAAGATGATGATGAATTAACTTTATTGATTGTCCTGCGAATTGGTGGGATGGGCCTGGATCCCGCCTAGGCTTCGGCCAAGGGTTGCTGGCCCTTGGCGGCTTCCTCGGCTCGCTGGACGGCTAGAGTTGTTGCTCCAGGTCCGAGCTGAGCAACGCAGACTCTCAGCGCGCGCGGGGGCTGTCGCTGTTTAAGGCTGCATCACAGCTATTGTTTATTTTGTCTGGACATCCCCATAGTATGTGCTCTAAGGTGGCTCTAGAGTCACAATGTCTACACTTGTCTGTCGTGTATAAGTGCTCGAACAATATACCCGTGCTAACAACCTTGAAATTAAAGGTGCGCCAAATGAAGGAGAGCCAATTGAGATTGTGAGAAAGTTGTGTGCCGCAATCCAGGAACCGGTCGCGGAATCTGATATTGACATCTGTCATAGGATGGGCATATCTAAGGAAGGAACTAGGAGCATGTTCGTACGTTTTGTGCGACGCGACAAGCGGAATGCCGTTCTCATGAAAGCTATCCGATTTAATTCCTTTACATCTAAAAAAGGCGATATATTACGCGCATTTCTACTCCCGCTTATATTATTGCACACTTGTTTGGGGTACCACGACAACTACAAATTACAAAAAAAACTGGAAAAAATGCAAAAGAAAGTGCTCAGACTATTCTAAACTATTTTGGTGAACCAAAAGACTTACCAACAAATCCTTTATTTCTTAAGTATAATTTGCTTAAAGCAAGCAAATTATACGACTATAAACACCTTCTGCACATACATAAACATGATCTGACAGACATGTCACTTGAAACATCAGGACGTTATTCACTACGTAATACACAGACACCAATACCAAGAACAGCCCCGCCACGGTGGTCTAGTGGTTATGGCGCTCGACTGCTGACCCGAAGGTCGCGGGATCGAATCCCGGCCGCGGCGGCTGCATTTTCGATGGAGGCGAAAATGTTTGAGGCCCGTGTACTTAGATTTAGGTGCACGTTAAAGAACCCCAGGTGGTCGAAATTTCCGGAGCCCTCCACTACGGCGTCTCTCATAATCATAGCGTGGTTTTGGGACGTTAAACCCCAGATATTATTAGATATTATTAATACCAAGAACACGTATGAATTATGGAAGGTCAGCCCTCACTTATCAGATACCTGCACTACTAAATCGTGTATCTTCACAAATAAATTTTGATATCCCACCCCATAGATTTAAAAAACAAGCAAGACTTTTCCTATTAAATGACTGTACAGCCGTTACAGCATAATCTCATTTATTGTCACTGCACCATTGTTCATGCATTGCATTTTTTATATGTTCTAACGTTTGCATTTTCGGTATGTGCAATTTTCCTAATTATATGGGTGCATTTTAATTTCTTGTGCATTTCCCTGTAACATTCATTTCGCTGTATCTGTGAATTTTGTTGTATCTTCTTATGTTTACTTTTCCCTGTGTAACGATGCTATTATATCTTATCAAGCTGTATTAGTTATACCTAGTTGTATTAGTTACACTTTTTATTCGCTGCTGCCTCTACGGTCCCCCAGGTGCCTTCAAGCTGTTTTTCAACAGCTTTCTTGCCTGGGGAACCCCCAACTTTTTGTGTTGGAAAAATAAGGTTCATTTCACAAGTTCATTTCACATATTTACTCATTCTTGTACAGCTGGCACCAGCATAAATATCTTATGGACGCAGTAATCTTATACGGGTTAAAACGGGAAGTGTTCGACTGCGGTATCTGAGCACACACATTCGTTCGTAAAACAATAATGTAAATTTGTTGATATCGCGCAGAGTTTCTGGAGCAACCGCAAGCACAAGCGCATCTACAAACACATCCATGTGCCAAGGACATGTATCGTCCTACTAAGAAGCAAAAGGAGACAAAGTATATAAACGTGAGGCTTGGAGTGGTGACACCAAGCTGGCAGTTAATAAATCAAGCAGCCACTCCTTATGGAAGCAGTTTATCCTTCACAGAGCTTTTTGCACTGCGGCACGTGAAGGAGAGTACAATATACTTACACAAAGAAGCCAATGCACATTGCTAGAGAGATGACAGTTGGGGCTGGGAGGAGGAAGTGATGTTAGCGAATGGCGAACGAAATAGCCAAGTTGTGGAGTGGATTACTAGATGGCCACGGAGGGACAGAGAGAAATCGACTGAGAGCAGAATCGAAAACCTCACTGATTCCCATCAGCCTTACGGTCATTGCCATCACCTCGCACACGAAACGTGTGACATCTACAGATTCCTCAGCTTCTCCCATTGGAATCATTTCATCTTGCAAGCATATCCTTCAGACCAATGCCTCTAATTGTTTTGCCGCGAACCGTCGTTGTTTTGAGGATTCTGCTCGAGATCGAGCTCCATACCGTTTTCGTCTAACCCACGTGTGAAAACGAGGAAGCCAGCCTTCAACAGACACGCACACAAGAAGAGAAGAAAGACGACCGCACACGCTGGGACTAACAACAGTTTAATAGAAAACCATCTACTAGACGTTTTAGTATATATTTTTACATTAAACTGTTGTTAGTCCCAGCGTCTGTGGTCGTCTTTCTTCTCTTACTGTGTATGTGTCTGTGGAAGCCTGGGTTCCTCGTTTTCAAGCTATGCACCAACAGGCCCAACACCAGACTCTTCTACCACGTGTGAAGTCTTACGTTCGTAGGTCATCGTTGTGTTGCGCAACTACTCGGTGGTTACCGTATGATACTTGGATTGACTACACCGAATGCTGTTGCATCCGAGCCCAAGACAATGCGAATATTACCAGCACAGCGCAGTTCACATATAGATCATACGTGTAAATTATATACGTGTATTTCATATACTTCAGTGAGCCATGTTCTACTCTTTCTTGACATTGGAAATATTGAAATAATGTGCTTGTTATGTCTGCAACGATGCTTAGCTACCCGGGTGGCCTGAAGATAGCCGAAAAAGGTCACCAGACATTGCGTATGCCTGAATAATCAAGGATCATGGGACAACTCAGCTGGTTTACATCACCGGTTTTTATAGGTGAGCTGCTTGTATGGGTGTATAACCGCATCGTGCAAAGTAGCAATTGACGTGCAGAAGAAAGCGTTTACTTGCGCTGGAATGTAAAGCAAGCTTTACATCTTTGTATCTGTGCCCATTTTACGCAGTTTTCTATAGATAACACGGAAGTTATACTCGTGTAAGTATCATTATCACCAAAGCTATGAATGTGACTTGCCTAACCGCCCTAACCTGACCTTCTTTGAAAGCTCTTGTGTCCAGTCAAGTGCGCACTCGGCTTTTGTTTAAGCCGCAAAAGGATCGCACAAGAAGTATGGCCAGGCACCACATAGTGAAAGGTCGTAAAGTTATGGGAAACAGCATTGGTGCTGCCATTTTCTAAACAATTCATTGGGGGTCATCTGTTTCCTGAGCCGAGTGCACGGAACGTAAAAAAAATGTATTGCACTTGCGCTGCATTTTACATGAAAATAGGCATTTTATTGATTCGTTAGTTCGGTCCAATAGGTCAGAGCATGCACAAATGTGGTGCGACCGCTTTCAAGCGTTATTGAATGGCCTGTTGGCTTCTTTTTTGTTGCCTGCTACTTTTCCACCGTTTAGTGCTCTACCCTTTGAGTCCTCCATCCATCTTTAAGATTATTGTAATGGCAAGGTCTGATTTCTCAACGAGACGTATTTTCCGATGTTGCAGTGTTCTGTAGAGTTCGCCGAACGTCTCTTTAGCGCTTTATGGCGTCCCGTCTGAGGCCATTATCGTAGGTGGCGTGCAGGAAACGACATCGCTTATCATGCTCCCTCGAGTCAAAGCGGGAACATGGCGACGCATAGCTTGGTCTAATGTATAGCTCCAGTGTGCCGAATGAAATCGCGTCTGCCTTTTGAATTGGGGGCCACAAACCATAGAAGCTATCTCTTTTTTTACCCTGTTGGAGCAGTTTGCAGCCATGCTTATGCTAACAAATAGCCCAGTGAGATTTCTGTCCAAACCAAGAATGGCTGGTCCTAACCATAACCGCTGTCCCAAATCACTTTCTTTGCGTGCTTTTAGGGCACATCTTGCTTTTTATCTCCAACATGCATTCAGAAACGGTAATGCAGATGCCCTGCGTGCGATTCCGCTGTATTACACGCGAACAGGAGGGGATCTTTCAGTGCAAGTTACAAAGAGCATCCGAGTAGTAAGCATTTAAAAAAAAGCCTGAGGGCATTCGGTGACCCTTGTATGTACATCTTACCAAGTAAGTTCAAGTTAGCCTGAACCTATTCTTATGAGGTTCTTCTGCTCTTAGAACTATATGTGCACATTCATTTGTCCGCTGAGGCATTAAATCAATCGCTTCCTTGCAGGGAGACTATGTACCAGCAAATGTGTACTAAAGTTATGTATGTGCAGTAAATTTCTCGGGGAGAAGCGCTCAAGTATTCCTAGTAGGACGAGATGGTCAACGTCGAAACAGAACACAAAAAAATGTTAACTTCTTGGGACAACGAATGTTCACCGGCCCCCCATTTGGTGTCTCACGTAAAGCAGACCACATGAGACCTTAGTAGTACCACAAAAGTGCCTGTTGACTAAGCTGTCAGCAGCAAATTTTTGCAAGGCATTCTGTATGGCTGCAATAGGCCGGTTTCACTCCGTTAACTGCGCATTGGGCCTGACAATGTCACCATGTACGTAGTACTCACCGCTTTCTCGCTGTGTTTCGATCGCTGCGCTCCTGTGAGAAGAATGTGACGTCCAACACGCCAGGTGTTCTTGGTCCTTTAGCGTATTTAAAATTACGACATACCTTAATGCCCACTCTATCATGTACAGCTTTTAGCTTGGTCCATTACATCCCTTTTTTCTTCTTTAAATTTTTATTGGGGTTCTGGGGCGATTCACGCAGGCGCCTGACAGTGCTGTCTCAAAGACACCAAAGACTGTCACTCGGTACTCGTGCAACTAATAATATCTACGAAATCTCCACATAGGTTCGAGAAGACGTGATTTTTGAAACGACATACAAGAATAGAGTCGGGTGTGAGGTACAGCAAGATAGCCTGAAAATATTAAAAGTAAAGGCTGCCTTGATATTTTTCCTTTTTCCAAAACGCGCGGTGCAACAGCTTTTGATCATCGCTCAAGTGCGCTCCTTGGCTGCCGTTGAAAACGTCTGAATATGATTTGCCCCTTGAGGAATGCGGCGAATAATAACACGAAGTCGCGTAGCAGGAATAAAAGGAAAAATGTTATTATACTTGCGAAGCTGAGCCAATATGTCCAACATCTGGCACCGAAAAAATTAAACGAACAAAAATAAAACACAAGCTGCACCATTCTCAGCGTGGCTTTTTACGACACAAGAATATATCGAAAGCTGCTCTCGTTCCGGAGAAGTGGCTCTCCTATGAATAAATCACAAACTTTTTTAGTTCAGTGTTACACTGTGGCCCACCAGGGCTTCTTGGCAGCCCCACACTTGCGACGGAATTCAGTCTTTTGTTGACACGACCTGTCACTGCAGAGCAAGATAAAAGGGTTCAAAGATGGCAAAGGGTACCGCGCACTTACAATCACTGAGTACTTTCATTTTATAATAAAAAGAACCAACTCTGCGTAAGTCTTGCTTCTTTATGTCGAAAACGTGTTTATTTCTTTGTGCTAGGTAAAAACCTCGTTTCTTCTTTCTCTCTCAGTGCTTTGTTTATAAAAAAATATAGGGAACTAAGTTGTGGTTACAAGGGAGTTTTACGTTACTTTAATGCTAGAATATACAGTAGCTAGGAGCCTAGCGTACCAGTTCGACAATACAGAGTAGCCAGATGTAGAAAGCTGAAGGTATGAAAATGTGTTTGTGTAAAAAGAAGTACGCCGACTGGCACCCCATTCAGCGTCAGTTTTGGTGTTTGTTTTCCCGCAGTACACACCATGGCAAAGGCACTTGGATGAAGCCGTGTGCAACTTACAGCTTTTGACGTCTTTGAAAAAAGTTTACAGTGCAACGAAAGGTGATCTCAATCTGAATGACTTCTCTGTTGCGAGAGACAGCTGTTGCAAGCCGTCGCTTAGCGCCAGCGCATTGCAAGCGTCTCTGAGTAATTATAATGCAAATGCGAGGTATTGAAACTTCATTCGTTCTTACTTTCCTTTCTCTTTCGTTTCAACATTTTATTTCCTATACTTTGCCCAGTTCATCTTACTCTTAACGCGAGCAAAGCATTTATATAATTCACAACTTTCGGTTTATTTTATACCGTGTTGAAGTGGAAAAAGTAATAAAAAACGCAGAGTTCTTTCCTCGTGCTCAGCTTTACGTCCAAAAAGAAGCGAAGAACCTTCATTGCTGCTTCTTATTTGCAAAACGTGTAGAACTAATATAGGTTCTCACAGTGACTCAGACGTGATGATGGCTTGTCGCAAGGGCTAAATGTCGCAAAACACGCACTCTGCTAAGGCGAAGAAAAGTATACCTGAGGAGCGCAGGATTTAGAGCACATAATTTAACTAAATATTGTAGGTGCCAAGTATACAAGAGCTCAGACATGGCAAAAGACGTTTTCAATAGAATTTGTAGGAGAAATATATGCGCTTTCTGTCCACGACCATGAGAAAGGCGTATAATCCATAATTTGTACAACAAACGCATTATTTTGTGCTTGATGTACGTCGGTATTAACTGGCGTCGGTATTAACTGGTATTAAATGGTGTACACTGCGAATGTAAAGCTTGTAGATAAACATCCATGTTAATGTATTAGTTATGTACGCTAACTGATTCTATAGCAAGCTTTTTGTAATAATGGAACGAGAAAAGCCGCACCGGCCGAATGAGCCCGAATTCCTAGACGGCTTATTCACAGTAAAGAAAGGCAGTGATCACATATGAGCAATAACGGGGTCTTGGTTGTGCTAAAACTAACTGGGGTTCGAGGATGAAGCTAACCTTTCACTTTGACGTATAAAAACACTCGGTCAACGAATGTGGTAACCCAGGGCTTAAGCGTGTTAATTGATGTTCGTGGTATTAATTCAGACTGTAGCGCAAGGATCATACTGAAGGCGAAAGAACCATACAGGACACAGCACTAACAACTATTGTTGATTGCACGTGATCATATATATATATATATATGGGCAACTATCGGCATCTCTATTTCTAATTTTCACCATTTCAGTGATTTCCCTAGTGAGCCGGTCACAAGTTTTTGCCACTGAATGCGCGTGGTTGATCTGGAGCTTGCAACCACAGCGTAGCGTGCCCAATGCACGGCGAGATTACTTGGACAAACCAAGCTTATCAACCTTTCATCAAATTTTACTGCAGGGGTAGGCGGACACTCGGAAATGCCAAAATATTGACAATTTCTCAAGGTCTGGAACAGCAAGAGCTCCAACTCTAGCACTATAAAACCTAGATCAACAAGAATGGTTCCTGCACTACGCTTCGTTAACAAGAATATATACAACAGAACTACGAGTAACGGTACACCGACAGACAGCGTGGGCAGAGGATCTGCGTAGCGCTCGTGCACCGAAAACATCGGAGTACCGTCGCACTGCAAGCTTCGCCATTCTCTCGAGGATCCTCGCGCCTAGCGGAGCTTGCAGTGATTCGATGCCGGCACTTAGCCGTTCTCAGTTGAGTGAGAAGCTATAGGCATCAGCGCAGCCAGGAATTGCATTTCACTTTCAGATTAACAGACACAAACCATCATTGCCGAGACCTAGCGAACCTGGCTGACAGTGGTCCCAAATACCCTCGACTCGCGTAGGCACCGGCAATTAACGACGCGGCTAACCATATCAAAAGTTCGTCGCCAAGCGAGCGGGAGAGTCGCGTTTACGCCGGTAAGCGCCCTACGCTGATCCAGCTCGTGTGAGCCATATAGGTGGTGAGTTGGCAGTCGACCCGTTTCACGGTCTAACAATCTGTAGCTAGGCCGACACCGGAATATTTCGTTACGAGGAATACGGGCCAACGCACACGCCTTTCGTTACGCGAGGAATACGGGCCAACGCACAAGCCTTTCGTTACGCTTTGTTGCGTCTCTCCGCTTTTCTCCGGAAATGCGAAAAAGAACGTGATGATTCAGTGCTGCGCGCAATGGGGACGATTAGACATTCGATTCGATATTCAATATTTTTGGCCACTATTCGACATGATTCGAATTCGATTCGAGATTAAATTTCACTATTCTCACACCCCTTGTTGCTCCTGCTAGATGGTCGGGCACGTCACTCAGCCTCCTGGCGACGCCACTTTGCTAGACGCTCCTGTCTTTGCTCCGGTGTTTCCTCAGCCCGTTTAGCCTTCTTCTGTTCGTTCTAGCTTGCGTTCGTTGTACTTAAACTTCTCCGATCGTCTGCGCCGCTGAGCAGCAATTTCGCTCTCCTTCTCCATGGCTATGTCACAGTGACAAACGCCCCGCTATATGTATACCCCCAATGATACCTCTGCGCTACTGATACCTACTGATACCCCACTGACACATCTGCGTCCAGATCAGCAACATTGCAATTGTCAAGCGGAGAAATCGTGGCCCAAGGGCACGACTTGCGGAATAAGTTGAGTCAACAGAGTGACGTTGAGAAGGGGAATGGCCACTGTATTATCAGCCACGGAAACAACAGTATGAGCAAGGGCGACGTCTAGGGCCATCAGTGCGTCAACAATAGGAGTCACGAGGTAGTCTCAATAGGGCACACCGCGTGAAGACGACAAAGTGACGTATGTAGCAGCTTGTGGAGGCAAGCGAACATAATGGCGAGAGCATAAACGTGGAGGTAGGTCGGCTGGAAAATCTACAAGCGGCGACAACTCAAGCTGAAGAACACCAGTCGCACAATATATGAGCGCAGAATGACGTGACAGGAAATCCAAGATAAGGATTAGATCGTGAGGACAAGAGAGGATTTGTGGAGGAAGTCGACAAAGCAGCGTCACCTCCGGGCGCTGTACTGTTCAGTTTTCCAGATGGGCAAAAGCAGGGTTGAATGGGGACGACTGTCGACAAGTCTGTGGTGAGCGAGACGACTGGCGACGTCCGGGGGGCGAACACAACTGGTGGCCGTGCGGCAACAGATAGAGGCTGTTGAACCTTCTGTAGGAGTTAGGCGAAGAAGACTGGGTGGCAGGTGTGAAGCGGGTGCTGTCCTGTCGGTGGTAAGGTTCAGAAGACGGCCGAGGCGGCGAGGACCAGTTGGCATGGCAGTGACGGGCTACATGGTCGACACGACGGCAGTGAAAACAAGTTGGTCGATTGTCGGTGGTTCTCCAAGCACCGGTCGCGAGATTGGGCCGCTAACCGCTGCTCGTGATAGGACGAGGGCGGACGCCACGAAGTTTGCTGTGGGCTGGTCACAGTGTAGACAGAGTGAATACCTATGCTGGCGAGTTCCTGATGGACGATGGCTTGAACCATGGGAGCAGTGATTGGGGTCGTGTCATTTCCAGCTGCGTGAATAATAATAAAAAGAAAGAATACAAAAAAATGAAATGCGCAAGTGAACCTGACAGAAATATTTACAACGAGTGTGTCAGGTAAGTGAAGCCTTTGCTGTATGAAATAATCAATGCAATCATTAAAGCTTTCCTTCCATCTCTTCTTTAGTCTGTCAATCCCCTTCCCCATCCCTACGCAGAGTAGCATGCCAGCGGTTATATACTGACGCCGGCAAAAATCTCTGTTTTTCCCATAAAGAGTGTCTCTCTCTCTCTCAGCTGCGTGAAATGGAGCAGGGGCCATGGCTTCAAGTTCACGGCGTACTATTCGAGTCACCTGGTCTGATGAAACTGCAGCTGGGGGTTGTGTTCTTGCGCGGTCTTCGCAAGATGACGTTCCAGCCGTATTCGGAAGCCGGGCACACACGGTGTCAATGCGCCGGCTCGTAGTTTACTCAAAGCGCCGGCACTTCTTTATAAAGGGGTCCACTGTCAAATATTTTTTTTGCATATTAGGAGGTTGAATGCGCCGTCCGCGATCCCCTTAAGGATACGTCCAGCTTTGTCGGCCTCCGGCATCTCCGCATTGGCTTTGCGACACAATGCCAGCACAACTTCTATGTACGAGACGTACGGTTCTGTGGAAGTCTGCACCCGAGATGCGAGCACTTTGTTCGCGGCTATCTTTCGTCTGACGGGCTTCCCAAACAAGTCCAACGTTTTCTCTTTGCATGTGGCCCAACTCCCTAATTCAGTTTCGTGATTCTCATACCACACTTTGATGGATCCTTTGATGCAGAACATCAGAGAGGACAGCGTAAGAGGCGGGCCCCAACGTTCCCGAGCACTCACGCGTTGGTACTCTGCCAGCCAATCCTCAACGCCCACTTTAATGGAATCGCCGAAACCGCTAAACTTGCCAAGATCCCGCGGGTGTTCGAGCACGAGCATTGTTGTCAAAGCTGCAGATGCAGTCGCCGCATCTTCTTCATCTGCAGAGAAACCAGGCGCAGATGCAGGCGCCGTATCTTCTGCCATTGTGGCAGAGAGACCCTTCAAACGACAGCCGCTGCGGAGTTCGTTGCGAGGCCTGTCGTCCACAGCACCTCCACTAAATGTGACGGAGGTGAGACGACGGGTTTGTGGATATTTACAAAAGTGAATCGGCAGCCAAACAAGATGGCTCAGAAGCCCCACGCGCAAGCGCTTCATGCTCATTCGTTGTCTTCATCTTTAGAGAGCACCGCGCCAGCTGATGTCCCTGACGCATCATGACAATATGATCCGTAATGATGTGCCGCAATGACACCTATGCAAGTGCATCAGTCATGGAGTTGTCTGTAGAGATTTATACAGATAAAAACTAGAACGTAACTTTTCACGTAAGCCTTAAAAACTAAAAACTATAGTTGAGCTCACAGCAGCCGCAGTTGTCCATTAGACAACACGATGCGAGCTCCAGTCAAGTATAAGGCAGCTGAGATGGCAGATTCATTGGCCAATGAATTACTGGAGCGAATGACCGTTATTTTTCTCCTACATTAGAGATGTCTCAGGAAGTCTTCTTCTTATTGCAACTCTTCTAACGGACATTGCAAACCTAACCAATGCTAGTCGCTATATGTCTACTGAGCAGAAGAAAAAGAAATAAGGAAAATGGTTAAGTAGAGAAAAGAGAAAGTATGACAAAGCAAACGGAGGTAATAAACACGTGAGTGGCAGCACCTGAAAGAGGTGCCATCCTGCTCTCGCAGATAGAGTGCCTGTTTGTGAGAAAAAAATCACACGGTCGCGTCACGCAAGTATGCTTGTAAGGGTATCTTACTTGGACGCCACATAATGCAACGTTCAGTGGCTGCATAGGACGGCTCATGAACGATCGCCTCTCAGCTTTAATTGATCGGCGCATTATCGCAGGTCGTACATCAAGGCGGGTGGTAAACGAGACAAATTATGTCGCAATCTCTCCATGTTAGGGAGTAAACAAAGCCACGAACGAGTAAGCGACGAAGGTTACCAGGTGGTTGCGAATCCGAGGGAAAAAGAAGCGGGGGCAAATCACTGTGCGAAGGCACGAACACTACTGTGACCATCGGTGGCATCGGAAAGACCACAGAGAAAAGACCCAGTTACTCTCCGGAAGCGAGGAATCAGCAAGAGCTGGGGTAAGGTGATTGGCCGACTTCCTCCGCAGCGTATTCGTCTTGGGCAAGGCTTTCGTTCTTTCTTATCCGGGCTAGATCTCCAATTCCTGTCTCAGTGTTGCTTCCCGCATTCCCTCTATCCACAGTCCGGTGCCATTTGGGTCTGCGCGTTCATGCGTCTTGTCTAGAATTGGGTCGACTAAACGAGCGGCAGCAATGCGATTTTGGCCGAGCTTCGCACGGGTCTTTCTCTTCGGCCGATTGTAATTACAGCCGGGTGCTGGTTTCCGTTCCGTATCCTTGCCCTCCCCCCTTTTCTCCGCTAGTTCCTTTTCGCCTAATTGATGGCCACGTTGCGGGATAAACAACTTGGCGTGCTCTGTTGCCCACCTGCGCAACGCAACACGGACTCACTTACGAAGCACGTAGAACGTTTAGTTACTGGCGTGTCTGCCAATAAAATGTGGATGGTCGATTAGAAAATATGCAAATATAAAGCAGTACATGTAGAGGTATGTATCCTGACGTCTTCTTGATGCTTCGAGACTTTCCGGTTATTCAATGCGAAGCATTTCTTAGCGAACCCAAGGCACTTAAGCGTTTCTATCTATCTATTGTATAGCCGCCTACGTCTGATGTGTTGTTGTGATCGCCACTTTAACTTGGTGTAGACCAAGATTGGCATACGTGGTGCATCGGGTGCATGTATCATCGACGGAAGGTGGGACGGGACAGGGATTAATCACCAGGAATCGCTTTCGCGTGTGCTGCGGTGGCACCCTGGGGCTTTCCGTTCACCCTACGTTCTGTTCGCGCAATAATAATTACACTTGCTCTGCTCGTCTTCACTGGTCATGGGACAGTTATTTTGCGACTATATAGAATATCCCACGCAGGATGACTGTCTCGTTTATTGCAGGCGAAATCAAGGGGAAAATGAAGCATTTGCTGATTGGCTTACTTACTTCCTCTTATTTTACATTCCCAGATATTGGATGACTGCACTTTACGCTCATTCGTCGTCTCTATAACTTCGCGCTTTTCACACTGTCCAGTTGTGGTACACGTAAAAAACTAATTTCATATAACACGCTCTACTCACGGCAGAAGAATCTAGCCTACCATAGTAAGGTGCTTATACAGGTAGTACAGTTGCCATCATAGAGACATCCAAACTTAAAAACTGTTTGAGCCCTATAGAGCTCAATCAATCGGTTTCATTCTTGTACTGCCCTGGATCGTCTGTGGCATCTTTGTTGTTATCGCATATCTGAGTACCATGAATTATAAAAAATTACACCATCTCCCACTAAAGAGAACTATGTGGGGATGCGAAGCAGCGCATGGGTGGACTTAAATTTCCGTTCATCACGGGCACCTTGCCCGATGTTAACGCGTCCTTGCAAGTGGAGCACACCATAAAATCACTGTAGTGTCTGTTGCTGTTACTCGTCCCGAACTCTTGTTGGAGCACGCCACGCGGGTTCATCGCGCGTCTGCAGAATCTCGTTCCCCGACGCCATCACGTGATTGCTGAGAGAGTGTAAGGGGGAGAGGCCACAGCGTAACCCAGCCCCTTACACAGGTCCGAACGCCCTAGCGCGGGGCGGCACACATGGCTTTGTCTGCGTTACGCCAAGCTAGGACAGCATACGGCAGCCCGGGCCCCTAAAGTGCTCTGCACGTATCATCATCAAGGCAGTCGAAGAACAAGAGGAAAAAGACTTCTTCTTGGCACGAGCGGGCGCTCAGATGCCTATGCTAGGTGGTAGAAAGCAGACGGTCGCCAATAGAACTACGGACACAGCTGCTCTGACCTGGGGGCCCAACAAACCCTTATTGCGCGAGGAAAAAGCAGCGGTGTCGTCCAATGACGTCCCGGACTGAGGATGTCACCTAGTCTGTAGGGCCCTTTCAGGGGCTCATACGCCCTCTTTTATAATAAACTTTTTCACCACCACCACGCGAGAAAAAGCTGCTTCGCATCTAAAAGTGTGGCACCGCGTGCCTCCGAACATGTAACCTCGAGCAATTTAAGAACTGCGCCCGAAATAACCGACAATTTCGTTCAGTACGCCTCTCGCAGATGCCCCGCGAAAATGCCTCATACTCCGCAACGGTGAGGACACAAACTAGAAATTCTTTTCCTTGGCCTCCTGTAGTCCTTAATTTACGCTAACAGTACATACGCAATGCGTGAAGGTTCTCTTTTCTTAATTTTTGAGGCGCCTCGCTTCTGACAGGACATCAACAGTTATTTTCGGACTCGAGGTACACATCGCTGACGTCGTTCTGAGGGGTTTATGCGTGAAAACATGCTAGATTGCTATAATCAATTTTAATGTTATCTGTTGACAGTTCCCATTCTAAAATGACATATTTATCTTGTGTACAGAGCTGCATCATTCCTCTAACAAACGATGGCGGGCATTATGCAAACAACTTGTGGCATGGGAGTCGTGGGATAGAATCATTCCTAAGCGGTCTCTACAGACCCCTCCTGCTTTAACGGTCGTCTACCAGCAATCTGCCTGGTGTTCCACGCCAGCGCACCCAAGCTTGCCTTCTGGGGTCACAGCGAGCTTCGGGAAAGAACACTTCATGTATGTACGACTTAATTAGCTACACTCCCTGACTCAGGGCAGAGCGCGTCCTCGAAAAACACCCTTCTCTTCCTATCTTCGCTCTTTCACTTCCTCTTATTGGTGCACATATTAGATTAAACTTAACAAGCAAACGGGCGCCCAAAACTTTGTTTCGAAGCGCCACGCTCTTCCAGAGCGGGTTGCCTCGGAATCAGATTTGCTCGAAGGAGGCAGCCCCTCTCTGGCTCCTGCGTCTGGGCAGCCCCTCTCCGTTGGCTCCTGCGGATGTACTCGCGTTTTTTCCCAGATATCTGTGACAAGTACCCACTCACGCCACCCCCTCCTCTTTCTGCCTGTTCGCACTCACGCTGTAATAGCGACTATTAGGTCGTTCTCCCATTCATCGGTACATGAATACGCAGTGAGCACAATGTTAATCATACACATGTCGATGAGTGGACTGGAAACTACTATTATAAAGAAAGCCGAAGTAAGAACTCTTCACAGCACTACAGCACACTCATGACATTGCCACTTTTTAGAAACTCCAAGCAGCAATAGGCTCTTCGAAGGAAACATTTCAATTTCTCCATTTGACCCGACCAACCATCTCCACTAATTAAATAGTTAATTATTTACCTTAATGTCTTTACATATTGCTGTAATTGACGTCTCTATTGATACTGAGATCTCTGCCGCTACAGAACAACTAAATATATGAAGGCAGCGAGCAAATATTGCAGTTTTCTTAGTTCTGAAATTTTCGGACACATTTCCTGAACCATCGTGTACATCTATATGATGTCCCAGCTAACGTCGCCAAGGGGTGTCTTGTTTTACGTTTTAGTGTTTTTTTTTGTTTAGCAAGGTCACTGTTACACAAACATAGTACTATTGGTGAAAGTGGACAGACTAGCACCGTATAGATGTAGTAGGCGTTCGCTGAACGAGTTTTTGCCTGCCTTTCCTTTAACGTAGCTGGAGCTCCCCGTATTTCTATAGTTCCTCACAGCATTTAACGGCCTCCCCATGATATCTTTATAGTTGGCTCTGCAGGTGCGCGGATCTCTGACGTAATTGTGCGCTTTCCTTTAAGCCCAGGACGACAACCTCAGTTTTTATATTTTTCCACCATCATGGCTTCCACAATATGCTCGTGTCCCATAGGCGAAAAAAAAAAACACCTGGGAGTTCGACGGCCCACAAATATTGTAACGACACGACGCTAAAAAATGCCAGGCCTGCGCGGAAAGCGCAGCACAGTCACAGCGAAAGCTGGAATAACGGCATTTCTAGTGCCCGTTCAAAACTCTCTTGGGGCTACTAATACAAGTACACTAGCAATGTACCCACCACGCCACAAATCATAATTTTTGTGAAGTTGGGAAGCACATATTACGCCAATTTCGTCGTTCTGCGGAGAAGCGAGGCACCATCTGTAAGGCATTATGTGCCCTTTGTTGACGCGACGGCTGATGATGGTGAAGAGTTATGGCTGAGCCCTTTGTAATGGGTTGGAAGCTTTAAACGACCTACTAGTTACGTAGTTCGCATTTCGTGACGTCCGGTCGTTATTTCACTCTCCCACCACGCCATATGACATACGCTAACGTGAGAAAGAGAGAGAGAGAGGGAAAGAACTTCATTCAGACCCTGAGGAAATGGATGGTGGAGGCTTCACGGGCTTCCTTGGCAACTAAAGAAGTGCACTTGCGAGAAGCCCACTACGCTATAAATTAGCATAATTTTTGTGAAGTAGGAAAGCAGCCACTATGCCATTTTTTGTCATTGCCTCGCCACAGTGGTCTAGTGGCTATGGCACTCGACTGCTGACCCGAAGGTCGCGGGTTCGAATCCCAGCCGCGGCGGCTGCGTTTTCGGTGCAGAGCAAAATGTTTGAGGCCCGTGTACTTAGATTTAGGTGCACGTTAAATAACCCCAGGTGGTCTAAATTTCCGGAGGCCTCCACTACGGCGTCTCTCATAATCATATCGTGATTTTTGGACGTTAAACGGCAGATATTATCTTACATTGCGCGTAGTGGAATTTGAGTTTGGAGTGTTCGCGTAAGGCCCACTTTTCATGAAATTTGTAATTATGAAAATTTAACAAAAAATAGGACTTTCTTTATCATGTCCTCATGCGCCTAAAAAGTGTGGTTTATGCTGTCCAGTGCTTATCGTTTTTAAAATTTTTTTCGAACTCTTGGCTTCACACTTTAAATAAAGCCCTTACAGCGGCAGCAACTCACAAACCGGTGTCAGTACCTTTCATTTGCACAGTACCTCCCATTCTGTGGAACGAGTTGCTTTTATGTTAACCTGTGCCAATACTTTCAGCGAAGCAGCGATGTATTAAGAACCGCGGAACGACGACCGTCCACTGGTCCCGCTAAATTGACACGACAACTACTATTTCTTCACCGTACAGAGATTGGGAGTTCATAGTAAGAAGCTCGACTGAGTGCTTCGCTGGCCAGCCTTAACGCTGAATGCACGCAAGCGCACCGGCACCGTGCAAGCAGCTAATTTCTAAACATAGACTTCGGCAGCGATGGAGCAAGAAGTAAAAACAAAAATTCGTACATATTTCAATATCGACAAATTCAGCGACTTATTATGCTTTTAATAGAGAAGTAGAATGCGAAGTCTAGAAAATGTACTTTATTTCAATTTAAAAAAGAACAATATGTGCTCCGAAGATGAACTGAAAGCGTATTGAAAATCAAGACGAAGGTTAGAACTTTCGGGGGCGGCACTGTTATAAGGGTATGAAGCACATCAAGCCCCACATACGTACTGCCCAATGGCGCACACGCAAAAGCGAACGTTCGCGTGAAGGAGCGTTCATTGACAGGACAGCACTTAGATCAATATTTTTAAAACTTCTGTGCAATTCTAATCCCACAAACATAGCTTCTAGGGAATTGTGGATCACAACTGCTTCATTAAAGGGGTCATGAACCACTTTTCCAAGTAATGATCTAATGGCCTCAGTATCGGAGTGTACTGCCTCCTGAATCGATTGCCGCAAAAATTTCTCGAATCCGTCAAGAATCAGCGGAGTTACGGGGGTTTGGCGCACGCTCCCAGCGCTTTCTCTCTTTTCTCGTGCCGACGAGCGCACTGGAAGCTAGACAGGGAGGGATGGCATGGGGGAAAGAAGTTACGCCAGCGCGCGTCTTGAAACGCGATCGCTCTCCGGCTGTGATTCGCTTGCGCGAGTGCGGCTACCGTGTACTGAGGAGGGCGCCGGCAAGTGACGGCACCCCGCGGCAAGAAGCGCATCTGATCCGAACGCCGCTCTCGATTTACGTCGGCTATCGGCCAATAAGCGTGCTATGTCTCTGCGACGTACAGCGGACAGACGCCCCGCCCACCGACGAGAGTGAGAACCGGCCTCTGTTTGAAAAGAGGGTGCCTGGGGAAACGGCAACTTCGCGCTCCGCTTGTGGCCATTACGCGGCGCGCACGACTGTAATATTGGCAGAGCAGTTCATAGCCGTGTCAGCTTTCCGCAGGATGTGTTTTTTCAATCAGCCCAAGGGGTGCTTCATGACCCCTTTAACTTTTGAGAAAGCAATCTATGACGTTACGTTGGTTTATCATACTTCTATGAAATGATGGGAATCCCTCGGAACCCTTGGCTACTGATGTACACTATAGTGCTGAGCCCTGTCGCAAAAGGTTCTCTAGAAGCTCACGAGGAGCTTGTAGTGTTATATATTGTGCACTGTAAAATGTGTGCAGCAACTTATAAAAATGTGGCTCACAAGAACGGGTGAGCTTCAAAGCTTTGGACAGTAAGAGTTAGAAATTAAGAGATTTAAAAACGACGCAGTTCACTGGAAACATTCTCATCGGGGGTGTAAGACTGCCGAAGAAGGTCTTGGAACCGTCACGAGTCCTTTGCCTAGCACAGCAAAGATTAAGCCTTGGGGGGTAAAGCGAACTTAACCCAGCCAGCAGTTACTACAGCTTAAGTTTGTTAACGAGGTTTCTGAATTTTTGCTTATATGCAGGTGATGCAGTGGAATTTTTCCAGAGAAGGTGACGGAAACGCTGTCACGGGGGGATGAGCACAACAACAAATTCCGTTAAGCCGTCTTTCCAAACGCAAGATTTAACGAGATTATAAGCTGGTGGGATTTGTGCCGGCTTAAACTTGTTAGCGCGGCGTATAGCTGTGGTTTCAGAAAACAAATACCATTGAACAACACTAGCAACGCGTTCGAGACCATTTGGGGAATGTGACGAATGATTACAGTTCCATTTTTTTTAATAATAAAGTTTGACGACGCAAGGTTGATATTGAAAAAGCGCGGCAAACGCGACGGAGCACCTGTATTTGTAAGCCTCTGTTGTTCTCACCGGTGACTTTCACGTTGTTGGCCAAGGTCCAGGTGGCTATTGTCCTTCTGTGCGCGCTGAAAGGTCCCAACTTGCTCTTACCACGCGTCACACTTATTGATAGATTAGACTGGCCAAGCGGGTCGTCTTGTAATGAGGTTCGCTGAAACAATGTTCTCAACGTGGCACAGGCGCAGACCCGCGCACTTGTCAGCATGAAAGTCTATAATCCGCGTTATCAGACGCATTTCGTCTTCTATGGAAAAGTGCACTGCACCTTAAATTGTGCTACTTCTCCTATCATACTATTTCGTCTTATTTTTTGCTGCACGATAAAGTCATGATATATAGCTGATATGTTCCCCTTCATTTTTTATAGCAAGTGGTAGCCTGCCTGGGAAAGTTGCAGGTTGTATAAATCTTACCCGACGAACATTTCTTGCAGCAAAACGTATTTGCTACTTCCTTTAATGTTTTCGTTACGGCAGACGCTTCATTGATAAAACGTTCGGATGCGCAAGCTCAAGAAGCCTCCCTCTGGCATACCAGAATTTCAATACATGGAATTCGAATAAAACTAGCTATAGCCTACCGAGAAAAGTTGCTTCATTTCAGGAAAATTGGATACCAAGAAGTCTGCGCTGATCTTAAATTATAGTTCCGTTATAGGTTTTCAGAAATCGAACCTTTGCCCTTAATAATTGTTGGGCTTTATGGTCCCAAAACCATGATATGATTATGAGAGGCGGCGTAGTGGACGGCTCCGAAAATTACGACCACCTGGCATGCACCTAAACGTGCACCTAAATCTAAGTACACGGACCTCAGGCATTTTCGCCTCCATCGAAAACGCGGCCACCACGGACAGGAATTGATCCCGTGACCTGCGGGTCAGCAGTCGAGCACCATAACCACCAGATAACCGTGGTGGGGTAAAAAAGCTTTCTTTTGCTGTGTGATTATCAGGATAACGATCGACCTGTAGGTGCGCCTGATATTCAACAGACTTTAGCTTTCTCGGGCCTCATTGGAACGCCGTTTTGAGCAGAAGCATTCAAGAATAACTTGAATATAATATATTTCGTGCCGCTTTTGTCTGGAGCTTTTCTCAAGGGGCTCTGGAAACATAATTAAAATCGAAGGCCTAGCGCCGTCTTCGTTCTTTACTTAAGCGCCTTTTGAGTGCCCAGCAAGGAAAGAAATGAAAGCACACAAAGGAAACCTATAAGCACGTCCCTCCTGGAAATGAAAGCAGATGAGGAGCCCGCTCTGTTTGCACGAAAATCCTGCTGGATTAAATAGTTTTGTGCAGAACTACGGGACCTTTAGAACTGCTGTGACTTTATCTTAGACCAGTGTAAAAATACCAGTGCACAAGAAGATTTCCTAGTCATGCTTCTTATTTGCTAAGTGATTCCCTCCCCCCTGCCCAGCAGCTCAGCTAATCTAATTTTAATAGTTTCTTTGTATAGTGAAAATACCGGGATGACCCTCGTGATAGACAAAGTGATGAAGCTCAAGTAAACGTTGGCCCATCAGTATAATGAACAATACTGAACTTTGGCTACAGCAACAATGCACGGAACTGGAAACGTGACAGACCTGCTAGGTACTCACGGAGTTTCCCGTCGAGTGTCGCCTGTGTGTGGATTCGATTGGATCGGTGCTGTGCCTTAACAACACAAAATTACGTGGCTGCAGGATTTTGAAAGCGTGAACGAAATTGTACAGGTCCCATTTTATAGGGCAGTGGCTGGGACAGGGTCAAATTAAGCAGTGTGCAGCAAAATCAATTCGCGCCATAAAATTGGTTGGACAGCCTGGAAACAAGCAGGTTACTTCAGCGTACCTATTCGGTGACCGATTGTGCGACGTTCTAATGGAAGAAGCAAAAAGGAAAGCACGCACGCCATTCCCCTTTACAGAATATTATTTTGCGTACTTCGCAGAGTACAAAGAGGCGAGGATCTAAAAGGTAGTACTGATCTTTTGTCTTATTTTTCTATGCAACAAGCACAGTTCTGACACGTTGACGCACAGTAGAAAACTCTCAGCTGAAGAAGTGTATCTGTATTTAAGTCTGTTGCCTTATATGAAAGTTATAAACAATTTAAAATGAAGCTGATAGCGACACTTGCTGGGAGATAGAACTGGGATTCAGCTAGGCACGCTTGTGATTTCTCTCTCCACCAAATAAACTGTATCGGCTTTTCCTTACTTGTCCTTCATTCTTTAAGCCCCTTCAGGGATGTCGTCGCAACTATTTTCGTGGCACTCATGCGGAGAACTATAGAACACCCTAAATAAACACGCTATCGAAAAAAAACCGGTTTAAATACTTATTTTTGGTGCTCTTGAGATCGAGTGCAGGAAATGTGACGCCGACGTTTGCTTTGGAAGTGGCGTGGCTCGTCGGAGCTCTTTGATTTCTTTGCTGTCGTATCCTGTTTCCAGGAGTGAGCAAAACGTGCCTCAAAACGATTGTTTCTTTGCACGCACGTAAATACAGCCCGGGACGGAAATGGTAGTCAGTGCGCAACATGTGCACACAATCCGACACAAATAAAAATATAAGTATCAACGTAATGATTTTTTTTCTGGAGCTGGCAGAGCGGGGAGTGCAAAAACGCAGAGACAGAGGCCGGAAATTTGCATGGTGAAGAAACAAGAGCAACTTTACAGCCAATAAATCCAACAAGGACCTTCTCGGAGACAGTTTTTCTTTAATAGGCTATTTCCGCCCTTAGAGGGTCGCAATGCTCAGCTCTATAGTTTGTTTTCGAGAGGGAAGAAAAATAGTCCCTAGGATTAAATGAGAGCAGGGTGCAGAAGAGAGCTAAATCGCCAAGTACACTACAGAATAAAGTGATAAGATATATCGTGTGGGATAAAAAAATCAGATCAAGGGCTTCTGCCACTCTGAGTAAGACTAAAAGACAACACTCCGGAACTACGGCACGCACTTCGAGCTCCACTGACATTCAAACCGGTTCCTCTGTTAGAGTCATTCCTGTCCAAATTTCTCCGAATTGCTGAATCTTTGTAGCTATCTCTGGTGGTGTTGTAAAGGTTCAGTGATATGCAACAAGATGATGGTTGCGCATTCGATATCCAAACTAGGTGGTATTTTACAAGAATTTACAGCCATCAACTTCTATTTAAAAAGCGTCAGCGACAGCGTATCTCAATATTCGTCATGCAACAACAAATAACAATAAAGGAGGAAGCAACAAACTTTCGAAGTCACAAGAAAACCATATTACAGTAATTTTGGCTCTTCATTGGTGCAAATCATTTATTTATTCAACTTTACTGTGCTTTTTATTCGGAATCGTTACGAGGACAGAGAGTCGGAAAACCTTCCTTACATCGACTTGGTGTAGCTGAATAATAACAAGAAATATAGAAATATCGCTCAAGAGTCGCCATTTTCTCTTACAGTGCCCTAGTATTTAAGTTTTCTTCTTCTACACACAATGTTTCTGTAATATCAGGAAAATAATTGCTGTTCATTTTCTCGTTGGATAAATCGAATTATCTTTTTTTTCAGCTTCCACATTCCAATAATGAGATGTAGTTAGTTTAAGATATAGCTGAAGGGTCGCAAGCGGTCACTTATTAATTAATCATATCATCACGGCTGAACGCAGAAATAGTATATCATAGAGAAAAATAGAAAAAAAGTCACAGTTTCGTCGCAAGGGAGAATCAATGAATGCGAAAGCAAGAAACTAATGCTATACGAAGTGAGGCTCGCCAATGGATACTCTCAGTTTGAACAGCGCTCCTGTTGCAAAGGCGGCCGAAGCAGCGAAGGAAACTGGCGTGCTTCAAGTGTCGAGCTGTGACACTTGATAGTTCGCGCTCATCTTCTGTTTGTTCGTTTAGCGGCGTCCCTTGAGCTCGAGTGACTTTCGTACGCTCCGTAACATGAGCGCGGACATCACGGTGAAATCTCGAAATATCCCTCTTCCCCTCACCACGAGAAAACCGCGCGAGCAGACAGCGGAAGGGCAAGGTTCTCCCTGCGCAAATATAAGAAGAAGCGAGCGAGCGAGCCGACGACTTTTAAATCCACCCGTCGCGCTCCTCGCGCCCATCTCGCTGGTAATGAAGAAACGCTTATAAGCGCCTGCCGTCTCTGAGTGCTTCCAGCGGTAAAGGGTGTGTATATAACGCTCGCCGTTAGCAGCGTGGAGGATCTGCGTTTCGTGGCGTAGTGGTTAGCGCCACTCGCTGAGGAGCAAGAGGTCCCTGGTTCGATTCCGCGCTTCGGACGCATTTTTCTGAATTCTTTTTCTTTGGGGATTATATATATATATATATATATATATATATATATATATATATATATATATATATATATACACATATATATATATATATATACGGTGCATGACGGCGGCGACGGCGACGGCAAAATCCAGCCGAGACTGTCCATATAATTGCTATCGCAATGAAAAAACCTTACTGAATAGCGTGATTGAGTAGCGTGACAAGTGGTTAAGGTGCTCGACTGCTGACCCGAAGTTCGCGGGAACGAATTCCGGCCGCGGCGGCCGCATTTTGTTTGAGGCGAACTGCTAGTGGCCCGTGTACTTACATTAAGGTGCACGTTAAAGAACCCCAGATGGCCTAAATTTCCGGAGCCCTCCACTACGGCGTCCCTCATAATCGTATCGTTGTTTTTGGGACATAAAACCCCAACACTTATTAACTATATGTAAGCCTCATTCACGTTTCATGCAGCTTCTCTTATACACATTCTTTGTTTTGCTTCACGTTCCTTTCAGACCATGTTATTTACGGCGGTCAGATTTCCAGAGAAGAGGAACAAAAAAATAATAAAATAAAAGACGCGCAATTCGCGCTGCTGGGCAATATAACAGCTCACTCTCAGTGAATACAAAGAGGGCCAGGCGTTCCAGTGGTGAGGAAAGAGGAATGGTTAGAAGCATTACACAACGCGTCATGCATCTCAAAGGCTTCCTGAAACTATGTTTATATTTATTGGTTACGTCACAGCAACATAGCTGCCCTTTATCTTGCGTTCACACGTTCGCCAGTCGATTCTATTGAAAGTCCAGATAGCGTAATCTGCTCGTAAGGGCCCCAACGCCCATATCTACGGCTACCACGGTTGCAGAATAGACGCGGTTTCCAATGCGCGGCAGGGTGGTTCAAAAGGCAGCAAAGACCGGAGTGCTCTGCGTTGCGCGCGAGAAAAATAGAAGGAACACTTAAGTTCGCATAGAGTCGTGGCGTCACATTACTGGCGACTAGACGTGCATGCAAGTTATTCAATTCAACCAGTCAAGACTTTTGCTTGTATGCGTGTGTGGCCTTGTGTGTAACGAAAGAGTAAGAATGCGTGGTAGCAAGCTTTCACTGCTCAGTTGAAGATGATTTTTTTTCTGTGTCGCTTACAACATACCTTTTCTTGTATCCACGCAGTTTTAACATCTGTAACTGGAACATTCTTGCAGATAAGAATTTCACTTGAGGTCTGCTACTTTTCCAAGTATTAGAAGTGGTGTCAGTATTCTCTACTATGGCATCGTTTATTGTTCCAACTTTTGGTTACTACGGTAGCAATCGATAATTGTAGTCTGCAACCATATTATCTGTAAGACAAGCGCCGATAAAAAATATTTTCCCAAATATTAAGGATACTGATGACTTTGGCTCATTCACCGCCCCGACTTTACGTGGAGTAGTGGGAAAGGCGGGCAATCAGTTCCTGAGGCGTTTCCTATCAACTTTTATTTGTCGACACCTTTCGCTCTCTCTCTCTCTCTCGGGAGCTTGTTTTGATTACCTCCTCGTCATTTCCCTCCCAGATATTTCTTTATTTTTTCCATCAAAATTTAAAGCAAGAGAATTGCTTTCTCTATAGAACAATGTAAAGATGGAAGCGTGAAGATGGAAACTGAATTTGCAATAAAATGTGGATAAACAGAGATAAATTGCTCAGGCTGGCTGGCCGACGTTGCGATAGGTGTAAGTAATTTTGTTAAAAGGCGCCTCAAAAATAGACTGATTATAACCCGCCACAAATTGCGATTGCGCATATTGCAAAATCTGTAAATCACGACAAGCAGCAACAGTAAAAGTCACTGCCATCCCGCACAATGGAAAACCTGAAAGTACCATGCGCAAATATTTATCACGTTGTTTTGGAGCCGCAACCACGACTGCGTCTGGGAGAAAAAAAATGTGGGAACTCCGATATCTAGCTCGAACTCTCATTTTGAAAGCAGCACATCAACTCTTGTAGGAAGGATGAAAGAGCACGCATTTCGGTCGCTGTCGATACCACGAGGCGGCTGCGGACATAGACATCAGAGCAGGTAGAAACGTAAATATAGCACATTCTCAGAGGCATCAATTCTTCATAGCAATATATGTCAGTTACTTCATGGAGCTTTTGTGATGTCGACGACAACAGCAAGATTATGCTCGTTATCATCCTGGTTCTATAGCCTTATTCACGAAGAAGTGCAAAGAAAAAAGAAAAATGCCTGCACTCAAGCTTAGCTAGAAAGAGAATGGCGTGCGAGTATTCGTGTCCCCGTCGGCCTTTTCGCTGACGTGTCGTTTGTAATGTCATCGTCATACGAACAGCATGTACGTCATGCCAATGAACATCCAAGACGACCCAGTTCATGACATGACAAACCACTCGCACTGGTTAAAATGGAAACTCAGCAAACACCTTATGTCATTAAGAGAGAGTTGTCATGTCGGTGTCGTGGCTGTGGTGTCGGCGCCAGCGAGCCAGCTATGGTAAAGCTTGTGGCACCCCCAGATATTTGTTTTTCGTTGTGAGTAGTAACACATTGAGTAGTAACACAATGTCATCAACAAAGTATGTTGTATTAATTAAACATCACTCAGGTTGTTCGAAACAGTTCGATTATTGTGCACAGTCGTAGCCACTCGTGCGTTAAGGCAGTGTCTCCTACCGATGTCTTGCCGGGAGCGGTGGCTATGTCAAGCAGGAAACGTGCGACATTTCTCTATACTGGTATTACGCAGTTGCGTGATTTCTTAGTGTTAGACCCATATATGCACGCTGCCTCTTTCGATAATCATGCACACTCGTGTGTAATCAAACGTCGCTCGCTGTGCTCAGGTTCAAGCTCAGTGAGCGGAAGAGTAGTCAGAAGAGGCGTGAGCATTCAGAGGTTTACAGTTTGTGCTCATCCAGGCGCATGTCGCAATAGGTAGATACAGTAAAACCCCAGTGATACGATCACGGCTCGTGCGAATTTCGGGGTGATACGAATTTTTCTGTGGTCCCGGCCAAGGCCCATTAGCCTGCAATGTATTGGAGCACGGTTGTTGCGAACCGATTTGCACCCCGCGACGTTTGATACGAACGTACGCTATAGCGCACAGGTACGAACAGGTGCTGCCCGCGCTGTCGCGGAAGACGCGGCAGTCACGCGCGGGCGCGGGCATGCGCGCGAATCTTGAAGGCCTTTAGGCGCCTTCGCGTTGAGATTACAGATGACGTCGACGCCGCGCTTTTTTCTTTTTCCGACACGTTGACGCGTGCTCCTGTGCTCGAGGCAGCAGCGTCGTTGTACTGTGTTAACACGTGCCTGCCACGTCGATGTAAGCCGTGTCCCCGCAATCAGACGTTCTATGAAACAAAACTGAAACTTGGGCTGCGGGTCCGTCATGAAGTCCCATTAAAGGTGGACGAAGACCCCAAGAGACGAAGCAGGCGGTCTTGGCGTAGGAGCTTCGCCTCTATCTGTCGAGTGCAAAGCGCTTCTTAAGTCACATTCGCCGCAGTACTCTGGTGTCATGCAGAAAAGCGTAGTAAGATTAGGCAGGGGCAGATGGCGGTCACGGGGCACAACACATCTGGTTCATTAATTACACACGAGCGTATGCACCGTATATTTACGAGCACAAGTATGATCTTTGACGTCTAAAAACTTTACTGGCCATCTTTCAGAGCTGTTTATGACGTCGCTGCGGCGCTGAGAAACACTAAATCAAAACGTATGCCAACTTTCTTTTGTCGCATACTAATTTTCCATGTTTTCTGGTGATACGAATTTCGGACGATACGAATAGTTTTGGTAACCCCGCGAGATTCGTATCACCGAGGTTTTACTGTAATTCAAAGCACGTGGTTTTTGAGACGAATGAACGAAACAAAAGAGAGAGGAAAGACAGGGATGTCAACTAGTTTAGAATAACCGCTATGCTACCCTTCATCGGAGAAAATGATAGGGTACATTGAAAGTTAGAAGAGTAAAGCGAGAGAAAAAGAGAAAGAGAGGTGGAGAACACGCGCAACATTACAGTCCGGCAGCCTTGTTAGGTATATACGGCATCACTATCAGTCTACACCCGCTCGTGCAAGTCTGTTGTCCTTAAACATTTGAACGATGTCTTCGTTGCCTTAATTCTCGTTGACTTTTCGGGATTACATTCGAGGATAGTTGCTAGCAACATCGGTCAGCGGTCAATGCGAGTGAGAGCGATCGCCAGTGATCGTCCGTCACTGCACAGCGGAGCGAGGACAGTCGCAGAAGATGTGCTGCAAAGTCTACTCTATACCACAGACGGCATAAAGAGCGTTTTCGGCCATTCCTATACGAAAAAAAAAACTTCGTGAAAGCCCCTTTTAGCCATAACAGCATAGCAGGATGACCTCTCTTCGATGGATTCCAATTGCTATTTGAAAAGGTAGCAACGTGTTCAGGCTTGAGCTATACGTTCAAGGTTTAGCCGATAGCTTTAGCTACTTGCTGTATTAAATGTGGTATGCGTAAGTCTTGTGCGATTGTTTGAAGCTTGGCAACAGCATCAGACCTTGAAAGGGGTATAACCTCTTCTTTCTAGCCTTGCAGAGTTGACCGAGCAGTATTATCTGCATGTTTGTTGCCTATCACGCCGCAGCAACTTGACAACAATTGAAATATCCCGTGCTGTCATTTCTCAAGTGACGTATAAATCAGGTGTCTGACGTCGAATACCATTTGTTCGTACGGTTCATACCGCAGTGCCCATAAGCGAGATTGTCGCTGAGGTAACAAGTAAATGAATGAGACGCTGAGATAGTTAGCTGCAGCAAACACCAAACGAGCAACAGAGAGCTCCGCTCATCGATAGGTTCAAACAAAAGCACAGTAGTGTTTCCCATGTCATTGACGTTCAGTGAGATTTCATGTAACGTGTCTATTTGATATTATTGGCACGATTCCTTCGTGTACCCCACTTTACCTCTCTAATTTCCTGTTGATAACGCAGTTTTTATGATTTCGGCTATATTTATATATTCTCTCACCCTCCATTACTCGCTTCGAATTTCGCTATTCAAGTTTTGCGTTAGGTGTAAGCCAAAGACAAGGGGAAATATTTAATTAAGAGTCGGCCACTGAGTAACAGGATCCGACACGAATACGATTGTGCTGGCTTCGTGTGGGTAGACACAGATGAATAAACCGCCGAGCTCACGCTGCCTTGGCTCGGGAAAGCGTAAACAGAGGAGCGGCGGGAGAGCTATCGCCTACTGCCAACTCGGCGGGGAACATCAGGACACAAAGATAGGCAGTGAATCAAACCTGTGAAGGGTGCTTTGTTAGTATAATCAAATCGAGTGACAGGATGGGCGAGGGGAACGAAAAATGCGCGGATGGCGTGGTAAGTTATTTTCTGACAGACAGGAGTTCTACACCCACAACTATGAAACATGTCTATTTGAATTGTGCGGAACGAGCGTTCATTTGCTGGTCAAGACAGGACCCTTAACGAGATGGGTGCCTTCTCGAGATGAGTGCCTTGGCATGACCTGCAAGCGAGTGCCGATTTGTTCATTATAGCGTGCTCACCCCGTAAAAAGTATAATTATGTTGCTCCACAACAAAACGGACAATGATTTGGTGCCATCATTACTGAATGCCTACAGTGCAGTGCTCGAAGTATTATCTTTACAGTAGACATGCATTAGTGAATGAAATTAATGAGTCAGATATTTGCCACCGTTCCAAAAGTGTGTTTCGTATATCAAACTATTGATTCTTGTCGGCTCTAGGTTAACAGGTGTATTACTGACTTGAACTGCTTCTTCATTAGACGACAGGAGTCAAGTCAAAATGCCGGCAAGTAGTGATATGTGGGCAGAGCAATGACCACTTACGGTTCTGATTTGGATAAAGATAAAGTATCATTACATTCCAGACTTAGCGCCGTAAACAACAAAATGTGGACATTTGGCTAATCGAAGAGAAAACCAAATGGCATCAAACAAAACCTGCTACCAAAGTGATACAATTTTACATTGTGTCATGAAGCGCGTGAAATTGCGTTACTTTCCTAAATTGGTTTTAAATCTTTAATTAATGCCGTCATTCGTCATGCTGGAAATATCGAAGCACTGTTGTAACATAGTTGGACATATTAACAGCGGCATGGGAAAAAGCGATTTAACATGTCTTTTACGTGTCTGTCAAAGTGCCTAAGTTTTCTCCCTTTAAAATTACTTCTTCCAATTTTATTTTCAGTTCCTTTTATCTCTGGTACTTTCTTAGCTTTCTCTTTTTACATTTCGGAATATTTCACTTGCAGCCAAGCGTATTCGTTAAGGTGTACACTGAATTTTTTTAAAACAACATATCAATGTCGATGCATGCACAGTTGTCAAGCATTTTTATTTTCTCTTATTGCTCTCCGCAATAAATATATTTTTTTTACTTACCAGCACAGCTACAACAAGCTGATATTTATTCCCAGCCATTGCGCATGAAAGGCTCAGACAGTTGTCTTTCCGCCACCGTTGAGCCGTTGTCCCCTGGAACACCAAAAACCATTTGCCTCGTGTCTTTGTTTCTAGTCAGTGTCCAGACACTTATGACCAGCTAGAAACGACATTCCAAAGCCATATAGTGTCTCTTTTGCCAGCATGTACGCGTAACTATTGGCAGTAATGGTCATTATCTCGCTTTCTTTTGCGCTCGACACACTTTGAGCGTGCGAATGTACTCATGAAACGGTCGACATTGCCCGGAAAACTATGCACTCGCTGACCCAAACAGTGCATACGCTGTCGTGATTTTCTTTTTTACTTCTGTACTACTCTTTTCCGACATTCGCGCTTTACCTTTTCAGCAAACTGTCGTTGGGAATACTAATGGTTTACTTCTGCGCACCAAGAGGCGTATTCTGTGCCGTCATTCTTCCGTTTCTGCGTGAGAAACCAGCGGCGCTTAAATAAGGGCGAAGCAGTTGATGGTTTGTTCTGCAATAGGGTCGCATTAGAAATGTTCGTTTAGAGGAAGCAGGATGCACTTCCTTCTAAATATTACTTCATTTTCGAGCAATGACATCGTCTGTACATTTAAATAAATGCTTCGTGCTGTATTTTAATAGTGGTAAGGAGCCGGCTTCGCAGAAATTCCCGCGTCGGCGTCGGCGTTGGCGTCGTTGGTTGTGAGCGAAAAGTCAGCGTTGTCCACGAGTGAAAAATTGAGAAAGATGCAAACATAAATAATCAGAAATCTTTGGTTCGAGAGGGAATCTAAGTCAGGACTCCTGCGTGATAAGCAGGTGTTCTACCACACATCCACGTCCATTGCTTCACTATATTATATATATATATATATATATATATATATATATATATATATATATATATATATATATATATATATATATATATACTTATATATATATAATCTGAATGTTATGTAGTGCAAGGAGTGTCGTTGACACATGTAATATTGCGTGGCAGAAGCGTAGAATCCCATCACGCGCAAGAACATCTGTATTGCGCCAACAGTGGTAGCTTTAAAGTCCCACCAATTTCAAAGCACACAGGCATAAGTACTTATCGTTGTTAACAACAGCATCAACAACGTGTGCAGCTGCGCAGGTGCACGTGTGGGCTTGCGGACGCATAGTGGACACTTCGCAAGCTCGCATAATGATTGATTATGTCGTAATGGGCACTTCGCGACTCTATTTGCAGTAAGCGTTCTAGGTTAGTTTGAAAGGGCCAATATACAGGCGCACAGGCGTCCATTTCTTTGCGGCACGGCTAAGGTGTCCACCGAGAAGAAAAGCCAGGTTAGCGTTTGAGAAGGCGATCCGAACAGGTTACGATTACGCTATGGCGTTCTACTCTTGAAGGTGAAGATCAAGCGTCCTCCAAGTTGTTTTGTCATAGAATGGTTAAAGCGTTTAACCAGGACGATGGTACCTTCTCTGTGCGTCCCCGTAGCGATGTCCGACACGAAGCTAGCGCACTGCGAGGTTGCGAAAATCTTGCGCGATGGTCATTGTAAAAGCCGCCCGAGGGGCGACATCAGACCCGTGGTACAAAAAAACCCCCCAAAAACCAAAAAACAAACATTGCGATCTTCCTAAGGAAAAAAAGAGGACATTGTGTGGACTTGTCGTCCCAGCTGTTCTATGAGCGAGCCTTTCTATTTCTTCGCCTAACAGTGGACGTTTGCACGCTTGGCTCGCCATATGTGCAGAAACTAGACTTTTGCCGTTGACATTGTCAATGCTCACATCGGGTGTTGGCTCGTTGCCAGTTTCCAACCAACAACTAACGTGGCGACCTATAGGCTTCCTCGGTTGAACGACATTCTCACGCCGTTTGCGCCCGAATCATGACTTCGCGCACCGTGTCGATACAGAACTGCTATGTACGCACAGAACTGAGACAAAAGAAATTTCAGCTTATGACGCGTATTGCGAAAGTGCGTGAATAAAGGAAAGGCCACAAAACGAAAACGGCACATAGATTCCAACCAGCGTTTGTCCCAATGATATGATAAGACATGCGATGTTGATCAATTTCCAAAAAGGAAAGACAAATTATAAACGGAAACATGAACAATACAGAAACGCTTGTGCTTGAAAATCACACAAGCGAACGGGAAAATTCATGCGAAAGGGCGAGAAAGAATTCCAACTACCTGAGTCAGCACTATTCAATGAACGCCATAGTTCCTGTGCTCTACGGCTCGAAGGCGCGCCCGGGGTGAGACTGGGAGTTCAGCTTCAGCGGAAGTGAAAGTTGAGCTGTGAAAAACGAGTCTTTAGAGCGAGTAGAGGTAAGAGCGTTAGCTTCCTTAGCGTAGTGTTACCCCGTGCGTAGGGACGTGGGGTATCCTCCAACTTTGGTTCCTGCTTCAAAGCGCAAGCGTTAATTTACACCTGGGGAATTGTGAGCGCTGTAGTTGCTGAGGTAATGAGACGCTAAGCCGGACTTCAGTTCTCTCGGCAGTAATAGCACTCCGCTTTCCTTCTCTCAGGCGTTTTTGTCGTTTTCATGCGCTCTTACTGCGCTTCTTGGATTCCCGACATTTTTATTCACAGTTGGCCCTTTTATTCGCTGGAACGTTTCTTTGTTCTTTCTTCTTCACGAGCATATCGCGCTTCGTCTCCCTATACAGAGTGAAGTCCTGTGTCTTATATTTGTTTCTCTGAGCACAAGTGCAGCATTACACGAAAACGATCCGGAACGCTTGGCTAAATTTCCTCTGCTTCGCGCAACGTTTGTTCGCTTTTAGTTTTAGTTGTAAGAAAAGGAAATGGACAAGGCTTGGGAACGCTTGCTGCAGGGAAGCGAAGAAGGAATGAATTTGGCGCTTCGTGATTATCACTTTTGTGTCGTGAGTTATGGTTAGTGCCTTTAAGTTTACTCACAAGGAATGCGCCTCTTGTTATTTTTGTTTTTTTTTATTATAAAAAGCAAAACGGTGACAAATGTAAGTTGTTCAACCGAAGAACGTGACTTCTAAATTCATTTTTCTTTTTCTTTTGCAATATAACAAAGCAGATATAGGGCATCGCTTCAAAGTCTTCCGAAAAAGGATCTCCTACGCGCGGGCTTTCAAGATGTGGTGCCGTAGAAAAAAGGCCAATAATTATCAGTTATACGAATGTTAATAGTTCTTCTCCATGACACTACATTCGGAGACGCTTGGAAAAACCTTCTCGCTATTTGGGGTAGGATATTTTGATGAGAGAGAGAAAAAAAAACATTAATAAACTAATAATGCGCACATAGGGACCACTGAGCACCTCCTGTGCGTTTGCCTTTGGGGCGACACTTAGGGGCATCCGCCCCGTATTGTACTGAGCTGACTGGACAGTTTTCAGCAACCAAGATTCTTGAGACGGGACCATGAGTTTTGACTGTACAAAAGACGGCGAAGTTGTTGCGATTGGGAGCCGACATGTCTCTGTGAGCATCTGCACAGACTTGATGTGCACGAGGAGGAACGATTTCTAACCACGCCAGGCTAACCTCTCTTGTTGCAACATTGCCACTTCCACGACTGCCTAGTTCCATCATCGCCATATTTTCTGTTGTTGCATTGACATTATCGAATTTGCTTACAAAAATTAGTCTGCCAGTATCGCTATGGGAGCGGCTCTTTTTGGGTAGTAAGCGATTAGTGCGGCCGCACTGCCCGCTTCGGCGACTGATAGGATTGATCATAAGAAAACAGGCTGGAGATGAGCCAATCGTTATCAATCACCACACTAGGTGATGCGAAGATCGTTGCTGAATATTTTTTTTTCTTTTAGCACTCAAGCAAATCTGGCTGTTATAGCTTCCACGCAGTCTCGTTGCCTTGTTGCCCGCAAGTGCTCTATCACTGAGAGAGGAAAAGATTTCATCGCAAATGAGTTTTGAGTTTCAGTACTGGGTTTCGCAAGACGCAATTATATCACCGATATGCTTCCTTTCATCTGTCTGGTGAAGTGTGCGTGTCTGCCATAGCGTATGTGTTGACAGCCGGAAACTAACCCGAAATGAATTGGTCGTCACGCAGTCGGTTATAAAGAACAACAGAGATGCCTCTCTGCTTTCATATTTATCTGTTTGAAAGAAAAATAGAAATTAGAGGCGAAGGTTTGCTACAGGGAGATATCCATTTGGGTAGTTTCACGACTTAGCACTAAGGATCTAACGTAAGCAGTGGCAAGCAAGCACTGACACTACGGCGTTTCGGTAAACACCTTTCTGATAACGTGCAGGAACAACATTCCTCTAAAAGCTGCAAATTTCGCCTGTACAATCAACTAGCCCCTACCTTGGCTTTTCATGGAGAGCCGTGGTAAACATTTTGGCGAGTTTCTTGACTAATTTCTTTTTTTTTTTTCGTCGTATTTGGAAGTTTTGACTGCTTTCTTGAGCATGCCTTTAAGTTCGGGCCGGCGTTTTAGCAAGCCAGAAGGACTCTTTTTAATTATTTGCATGGTTTTCGCTCTCTACGTTCTCAGTCGTAATCATCGCCATATTTTCTATTTTCTCATTTCCATATCTCTCTATCTCTTTTTCTCTCTGTGTGAGTGCACGTGTGTGTCTGTATTCGTGGATATTGTTTGTGTCCCACTTTAACAACGTCATTTGCGATAGACAGCTGGAAGGGCCTTTGAAGCTGGAAAAGTAAGTACCAACAGAACAGGAAACACTTCATTGAATGTGCTTCAATAATTCAGATCGCTAAACATGAATTTCCGCTTTTATATAGCGTTCACTGCAATTTTGCTGACGCTCATCTACTCGAGCAATTATTTTTTCCTGGGCTGAAGTTCAATCGGGTTGACACGTCGGACTCAATGGCAGGAAATAATACAGAGAAATCACAATACGGCGGCCGATTCTACAACGGCATATTGATATGACAAACAGCTGTCAGCTCAAGAACGAAGCCATTCGTCTCCGTGCACGAATCTCGTCTCGCAATGCACCCGGGCTCGATCAATCGAAGTGTCATTAAACGGTGGCGCGTGTTTGCGCTGCGGCGATATTAAAAAGGCTTATCGTAGCATCCGATGGCGGCTGGTTGGCACTTCGGCAACATTTCTGCGAAAGCACTGTGTTTTGCCATTTCGTTACGCTATAGCGAAATACGTCGGACACGTAGATGAGAAACCTTTATTGCCCGCCAGGAAAGAAGGCTGTGACCTTTGCGCACCGTAGTTAAACTTCATTGCAAAGAGCCACCCTCGGCAGCTTCAACATTGAGTGCAACGAGACCACAGCCAAGTCGATCAGGTATAAAATCTTTTTGTTTGCGAAATGAGGTGCGTTCACGAAGACCTGTAATAATATTGAAAGCTTGACACTATGCATTTTCTCATAATATTTATTATAGAAGCGCTGTAACTACAGGAGATGCTTCTTCGATTGAGAGGCTTTTATCGACGGTCTCGTCTGTGAGTTTGTTTGCTTTTCACATCCACAAGTAATGAAAAATTCCGTAATAACTGTAGGGGTTTTACGTCCGAAAGCCGCGATATGATTATGAGGAACACTGTAGTGGAGGGCTCCGGAAATTTCCACCTCCTATGGATCTTTAACGTGTACCTACATCGAAGTGCACGGGACTCTAGCATTTTGCCTCCATCGAAATGCAGCCGCCGCAGCCTGGATTCGATCCCGCGACCTTCGGGTTAACTAAAACATTCCTTCCAGTTATCGTATATGTATTGCACATTTTTTAAGAAAATGATATCGAATATACATGTAACATACATATTTGCTTTAAGAACTATATATAAGCTTATGAAATTGAAGGACATACAAAGTGTTTCCAGTAAGGCCGGGCAGTCATTGAACATTTGCACGGTGTATTCATTAAAGCACCCTATTTTAAAGTATCGCCAATTTGAGATTGCCCAGTTGTAGAAGAGCACATCGCGAGCCCGCGCTGCTTCTCGGGTGCAATGTTATGGGATTCATGCACTACAAAAACATTGACGAATGCCATATGCAAATAAAACAGGGTGAGCTTCGACTGAAAATGTCAGACGATAACATTGATCTAACCTACGTGGTTACAGAAAAGCTCGTGAAGCTGATATCTGTACGCTGTGGGCTGGGCTATCATTGAAAGCGCCACTTGCCACGTATTTTCACGAAACCTTCGCGTCTCGGAAGAACGAATCACATTTGTCGCATCACCGAGGGCCCGGTTTGTTCAGTGATGCAAGAAACATGCAAAGTCGTAATGTTCCTTTCCTGCCAATGGATTAGAAATCGGACTAGCATAGACGAACAAGGAAACGGCTGCTAGACCTGCCAGTTTGTCCTCTGCTGACCCACCTCGTGAGGGTTCTCCTGGCATCCGCTTGGTGGCGTTACAGTCTATGGACATTGCGAATACTGTACGATTTCAGTGCACGTTAAAGAACCACGGGTGGTCGAAATTCACGGAGCGCTTCACTACTGTGTGCTTCATAATCCTGACGGGGTTTTGCGACGTAAACACGCAGAAATTATTGTTGTCAAGATCTCTTGTCCACAGTGGCACAAACACCTATGTGACAATATGGTCATTATGGTGATGACGACGACAATGGTGGTAATGGGAATCACGTAAGTAGATCGCAAAGGCCGGATGACAATCTGATATCACAAAATACATTTAAGAGAGAATTTCATAATCAGCACAAGTCAGTCAATCAGCCAATCACGCATTGCGCACAATAAGAACTTTAAAATGGAACTGCTGGCGCAAGCGTACAATAAAAAGGTATAACAAGAACTAAAGAAAAATTTACGCAACAATTAAAAAACAAACAAAAGTAAGAAAAACAGGACACAAGTGAGAAAACACACAGAATGAATATGAAAGTGTAGTGACGATAGGGACAGCTTGTATACAACAAAAGCGACAGTAAGTTCACACAAAAGAAGAGGAGAGCAGTTGAAGGACGTGTGAAACTGCGTTACAATGCAAGGTTGTGATAAATTTACTGCGAGATTTGAAACATTAAGACATGAGCATAATAAAATGACCATATTGAAGACGACAACAGGGTCATTTTTTCTTTCATCAAACGGCACACTTGCTTTGGCAAAAACCCTGGAAAATCATAAACTCCTCAGACTAATTTCGGTACTAAGTAACTAGCTATTCATTCTATCCTTAGGCATATGCCGAGGCAAATACCAGAATCTTATGAAACTTTGGAATATTATTGAATAAAACCGAAACCGCAATGATGACTCAACAAAGCGACTCTTGAGAACTTGGCATGGAAAATGAAGAAGCGTGCCGCATGCGCTCGAGTGCCGCCTCAGGAGCCAACCCAGTTACACGCCATTCTTATTTGCTCGAGAAAAGGGAACGCGCATTAAGGCACTGCCTAATGGCTTCCATGAATCACTGTTTTCGAAAGTGCGCGTTTGGCTCAGTCTTCAATTAAAGTAGATCTGGTAAAGTGTACCAGGAGAAACTGAGCAGAAAACATTTTTTTTACACATTTGTGGACGTTCTAGAGAACATCTACTGTGCTAAGCCGCAAGAGACGATGACAACTTGGTGTTAACTTGAACGTGTGGGTAGCTTCATCTAGAAATCGTAGTGCCTGAAGTTTCTCGCTCTTTTTTTTTATCATGAAGGCAATAAAATTTGCTGCCTTAAACAGTAACTTGTACTTCTAACTTTAGTGTAGCTCACATAAAGTTATTAACGCACATTTTTTTACCTTTGTGAATAGCTCAAACGTATTCTGTAAATCCTAGCTCCTCGAGAAGGTCCTTTTTCGTGTACGCAACACATGAGCGCTGCAGTAGGCGAGTTTCCAAATACATCGCTGGTATTTCTCGAAATTCTGCAGAGTGGTGATAAGCAGCCGACGGTCCGGAAATTGTGGCGTTGGTTGTTGAACTGCAGTACATGGACTATCCCAGCAGGCACATCCCGAATGATTCACCCGAAGTTTAAACCCTCCAGTTCTACTTTCTTTCTGCACCTTGCCATTTGTCTTAGTGCTTCTTTTGTCTAGCTTTTGATGCTAGTTCGCATAAGAAAACATGCTTGCACGAACGTGTTTCCGCCGGAAACAACGTTTTCAGATTCAACTTCGTAAAAATAAATATTCGTCACGCACGATTTGAGGCTGTCTGCCTTTCCTGCATTCGGAACGGGGAGAAAAAAAAATGACGCTCTGCGTTTTGCGTATATTAAGGCTATGCATACTGCTTTATTTCAGCGATAGGAATATTTTTTTCGGAATGCGAGCCTAAATTTAATATAACTTACTAGCTTCTGCAGGCCATATTTTAAAAAATTCTGGTTGCTCTTTTTTTTTATTGATATGATATATAAGGAGATGTTGGCGCACAATTATGGCGCCGGCTACTCCTTAGCCCTTGAGTGAAACTTGAACACATATCTTAAAGTAAAACATACAAGGCAGTTCATGTAAAATAGAACACTCGGGCACTCATATGCAAAAACACACTTATAGGCACATATCACAACAACATGATAAAGAAATGTTCCAAAGACAGCGAATGAAGTCTCTGATAATGTCCGTCGTTAATATTTGGTCCGACCAGCACAAAACAGCAGAGCACACGTCTGGTCTTTAAGAAGATGTATTCGCTCATGAGTACATAACAGTCGATCGTTATTCACTTCAGCACACACATATATGAAGGGTGTCATATGAGACTGCGCATAATAAGTACGACATGTGTTATAGAAATGAAAGTTCGGTATTTCTTAGTACTTGTCAGCAATGCCGCTGTCTTGTAAGAAACGTGTTAACGCTTTTAAAGCTTGCGTCTGTAAAACTCTAGTTGGCCACGGGCCCAGAAGTTTCCTCAAGCTAAACGGTCTGCGGTCTAATGCCAACAGTTCCGATTTAAGACGGCGTCGCGGCGTGTCATGACGTGGACAGTCTATGAGAAGGTGACATACGTCTTCATCTATAAATCCACATTCGCATTCGGGAGTTTCAGCTCTACCAATTCTGTGCAAAAAATGTTTTGTGTATGCGGTGCCTAGCCTCAATCGGTGAATAAGAGTTTCCATACTTTTATCTAATGCTATCGTAATTTTGAATTCAATGAATGGATCGATGTGATATAAATCACAGCTCTTTGTACTTTGGTCAAACCAAGCAGTTTTGCTCATTCTGAAAGTTGTAGCCTTTATAAGACCACGCAATTCATTTTTCGAAATTGGTAAAGGAATAGTAACATCTTTACGATGTGCTTGTCGTGCCGCTTCATCGGCACTTTTAGTACCCGTTATAACAATGGCTACTTAGGCATGCAATTCAGAATACAGGCTGCGGTTCTGAATGCGCATTCAAGGAAGAACATTCACGAAAAGAGCCAAAGAAATACCACTTTTACTCTTTTCCGTTTAAGACGCTGGTAGTATTGTTTTTAAAAAATCCTACGGAAAGGCTATATCTGACGGTGGTAACAAAGAAAGACAGCAAACCAAAACATTAACTGATGCTGCTGCGACACTATTGGGCTAGATATATCCTAAGCGCTAATTTATTCACAGCCGCAGTTTTTCACAACCAATACGACCGTAACTGCTATGAGGAATATAAGCTTGGATACAAAATTTAAGACAACAAGCTGCAAATGCATAATATATTTTATCCATGTAACGTTCAGTACACTATAAGAGAAAAAATTAACAGTATGTGTTGATCTTTTCGGTGAGTCCTGGCTGGCGACGCATACGACTCTCTCTAAAGAGCCACGTTAACTCTCATTTGGGTCCAACGACTCTCCGAGGAGAGTATAATGATCTCCAAAGAAAGTTCACGTGTCTCTTAAAAGCGAGTCATATACGAGTACGTGGAAAGTCAGGGCTCACAAAGCAGGGTCAAATGTCTTTCTTTTTTTCTTTTTTAGTGTACCCTGCGGGATGCTGATGAACTTATGATTACTTTTATGCATTCTTCTGCTTTCCGGCAATGTATCGACACAAGGCCATTTTCGCACTTTGTATTTATAACATTCACCTTATTACCTGTGCTAAACCTCACGTAGAAGAAGAAAAGTGGACGTGAGAAACACCGCGAGATTTCTTGACCGACTATGAGGAAACAAGATTATGAAGATAACTGGTTGCACCAAATACCCGCTAACAATAAAGCACCAAGCCGCCTTGACAAACGTAATATTTATCACTATTTCTGGAAACCCACGCGTAGAACATAATGCAGACAACGCCACCGCGCGTCTCCGGACAGGAGACGCGCGCTGGCGTTGCTTCTAACGCACTGGCGTTTCTCTACGCTGGCCAAGGTTTTACATTTATGCCGCCCCACACACAGATATGTAGCGCAATGAGCGACGCACGTTCAATGCGTGGGTCGCGTAGGGCAAAGCAATGCGACGATACAAGGCACGATGCGTGCACCGTTATTACGCACGACCACACAACTCCGCGCCGTGGGTTCGCTGACTGCATATTGTGATTGCCGGGTGCGTTAGATTACTGTGGTGTAGGTGCCGGATGAGCGGGTGCGCTCTTTGTGTTACTGCAGAGGCTGCTACATCACGCACACGAAATGTGCGCCCGTGGAGGCAGAAAAGTAGATGAATAAGAAAGGGTGGGGGAGGGTGGGAATAAGACACAGAGTGAGAGAGGGTGGGAGAAGGAGCTCCGGAAGTGCCACCGTGGGGCGTATCTTAAACCTCCTTGGGCGTATCACCCAAAAACGAGGCCTAGGGTAAAGACAACGCGTGCCTGACTCTGCTACGAGGGCGGCGGGGATTCATTTTCACCCAACTGATTTGCATATATAAGATTAGGCCTTTTCCTTGCGACTCCTCCTGTGTACCCTTCCAGGCACGCTTGGCTGCTTCGAAGGAACAGTATATGTGCCCTCCCGGAATGAAATGGGCGGACTGAGAATAGAGAGATGAATTCAATGGGAGGGTTGAAGGAGGGTGAACGCAATGACGGCAAAAGGGGTCCGCGGCGGCAGGAGATAAATAATTACGAAAATGAGCGGCAAGGAAGCAGTGTAGGGGGAAGGGACGAGCCTGCGTCACCAGGAGTACACATTCGGTGGCGCGTATATGTACCGTTGCTCGTGCATGCGTGCGATGGTTAAAACCTCCTAATCATGTGCTTATTATCCGGCTATCCATAACCTCCAGCTTTCGTCTAAGCCCTTCTGTCGCTTATACTGATGGCACTAGTGTTTTTGTTCCTCAATCCGCAGCTTCTATTCCCAGCATAGCTGTCGCTCGAATGCTCTCGTGCTGTTGCATTTTACTACTTTTTCGCATGATTTTCTTTGTCACCGCACAAGCGAGGTGATGAGTAAAGTTTTAATTCGTAGTTTCGGGGATAAATAACTCTCTCCCCTTTTTATGAATCATGGCCTCCAGTATGGCTAAGATTAAGTGTCGGGAGAACGATGAAAGATCGAGTTGCCGAAGAAAAATGACCTTTATTGAAAGAATGAGGGCCTAGTTTGCGGATACAGAGCCACAAATTACTTCTTGGAGGCACTCGAAATTGTTTATCCTTCCTTTATTTTAAGTATCAGAATAATGAAAAAGGGATAAGACAAAGATTGAAGGAAAGTGAACTTCAACACTGGTAGAGAGAATCATGTTCTTTTGACAGCCAGCAGTTGCGAAAAAGGCCTACTTGAGCTAATATAGTCTACGTTGATTGATAGTGCATCTTAAGACGAAACCAGCTTGGAAACAAGCGACTAGCCGCAATACGTGTCGTACGTTGTTGTAAATGGAAGTGCTTTACAAGAAAATATGAAGAGTACTTCAGGGAGTCGTTCAGTGTTAGCAGAGCCAATAGCATCCTTCTGCGCGAACGCTCATACTACCGCCAAATTTAGATGAATGGTAGCTTCAAAGTTAGTGTGGCATTCGGTTTATTATCACGTTATCAGAATTTCTTACAAATACGTTCCGCCCACTGCCTAGTCTACATAACGATGTACTAACTGTCTCTCTAAGCCCATCAAGCCTATAAAAGCGGCCAAAGAAAGGCGAAAATTTTTGCGTATATTTTGCGCGCTTTCTGGGTATTTTGAAGTAACAGTGCTATAATCTCAGCTCTCTGCTTAAAACATTGTTCCTGTATGTAGAGGCGGACCACTGCTATTTTTAGGTTTCCTCAGCTGAAATCCTATCTCCAACCTGAACGCGCAAAAGTCGCGTATATTTAACTCTTGATGCGTTCTGCTTGAACTCATATCATGTATTTGCTAGAAGCAGGTCCTACGTCTTAATAATTACAGGTAAATTCTCAGTTCCATTCCTCTCATTCGAATTTTAGGGACATCAGATATAACAGAATAACAGCGATGGACTGGCTAGTACTGAAAACATTTGTGTTTGCTTTTATGTTAGCTTAATCAATACCAGAGCAAAAAAAACAAAAAAACAATGGAGAAAGCATTGCCATTTTTTGGGCGTGTTGGTAAACGGAACTTGACAACATATTGAGCGCTCACAAACAGGGACGTCCCTCTTTGTGAGCGCTCAATATGTTGTCAAATGAAGAAAGGTTCACAATACGCACTATGCGAATGGACCCAAAAGACTGACGGCTATTGTGGCAGAGAGAGAGAGAGAGAGAGAAGAGGAAGTGGGGGCCTGCGGCTGAAGTCTTCGAAGAGGGAAAGAGCTGCCAGTGCGGCTTCACCAATTCAACTATTGCCTTTACCCGGTAGTATCCACCAGAACACCTTTGGCTTTGCATCCAAAACCCAACAACATGTCGGAGTTCGCAAGAAATAAAGGCGTAAGGCAGTTTGAAGTTCTACAAACAAATACCGGCCGGAAAATATAAATAAAAGCCATCGGACACGACGGAGCCTATATATTAATGCCATGGCGCGTATTTTGCCACGCTAATAAATGAAATTTCAGCGTCTGGATATAAAAAAGACCAAGAAGGCACGAAACGTAAGGGTGGAATAGTATCGAGGGAAAGTTGAAAAAGTCAATATGAAAAGAACCGTAGGAAGGGAAACGCTTTCTGCTGTTGGCGTGGAAGGCGCCTAGCGAGGCGAGTGGTTCGCAGTGCATATTTGCGCGAGCCTAGTGAAAACTGCAGAGTGGGGGGAAAAGAAGACGAATGCCGCTTTTCAGCCGTCAAGTGGTTGCCTCGCTTTGCTGAGTAACGCACCTTACCCTTCTGACAACAAGAAGGCAGCGCTGCCTGTGCTTCACTTTGGTGCTTTGCGAAGCAATCTCGGCACGCGCTTTCGGGTCAAGGCGGGTGTCGCCAGTTCTCGCACCATTGCTCTCCGTCGCGGAAACTTCAAGAAAGCATTCGCGGTTTCTTCTGGCTGCAGCTGCACATGCACGCCTGAGGGAACCACACGGCAGCAGAGTAACTCTTCAGGAGTTTTTAGAATGCCGGAGGGGGAAGTGGCTCTGACGTACGCTTGACACGTTGTTGCTGCGTAGGCGCCGCCATCTGGCCAATCGCTCTCATATTTAAATAATTATCTGAACGTAACCTGTTTTGCTTAATTTATAGCGTTAATTATTCTTGTTGTAGTCTGAACGGTTCCATAATTTTAAAAGAAATCCGTTTTGAGGGTTCCTTTAAGTAAGGTTGAACACTTATACGTGTTCTAGAAACACTCGTAAATGTTAGAAGTTTGAAGTTTGTTGTTGATGTGCCTGCATGTATCTATATGCATCCGGAGACGTTTTAGGGGACACAAAATTGATCAAGACCTAAGTAGACGCTCGATCCTTCACCATTGCCATAGATCTTAGCGAAAGCATACGCATTACTGTCGAAGTACTTGCTTCGCTACCACTGCACGTGACGAAGAGAGTACTTCCAGGTCCATAAGGGATCGCATTGAAATCTAGGCACACTCTCACCTTCCCTAGTATATGCAAATTAACTTTAAAAGACAGGACACTCAAGAGATAAGCGCCGATATAGCATTTAACTTAAGTTCGCAAGTTACAGAATGCGACAGCTCCAGTAGAATCGCTTAATTTGCTCTAATAAGAAATTTAATTAGTTAAGCGAGTGTTACTACAACCAGCGTTGCTTCCTACATTTCTGGGTTGAGTTACCATGTTTTCTTAGATAGTTGGTGTGTTGGTTAATGTGTTTGCTAAAGGACGACACTAGTATGCTACTTTAACTTAACCACCTCGACCAAGCCTTCGGGTACATTTTGCTGCAATCATTAACCACTAGGCCCTTCCACAAGGGAAGTCTCGTTTTTTCTGCGTCGATCTTCTTTCTCCTATCTCTCTCCTCGCCAACGTTTTCTTAAAGCCGACGTTAGATCGACGGAGTCTGAACACGGTCTCGTCGGCGCTGTAAGCAAAAAGTAAATCAGTTTGACCTGCTAGAGTATTTTTGCGTGGCAAGTTTTGCCACCCGCGAATTTCAAACAAAAGCAAATAGACACCATTGCTTCAATATAAATTTATATTTTGCGCTCCGAGCCACACTCTTTCACGAACAGCTTTGCTTACCGAATCGGATTCGCAGACAGTGCTGCCTGTGCTCACTGTGGCAGCGAGGAAACTATTGCGCACGTCCTGTGTCATTGTCCTCACTTAAGCTCCCAAAGACAACAGCTCTCAGCAACGCTAGCACGCCTCGATGACCAGCAGCTTTCTGAGCAATCAATTTTGGAGTGCCGGAACGTTCTAGCTTCCAACCAGAAAGCGACGAAGGCGCTGCTGAAGTTTCTCCGCTCAACCGACCTTGCTAAACCACTATGAGGCTCCCGTGCTTGAGTGCGTGTGCGTTTTCTTCTTTATTTTTTTTACTCTTTTTTCTTTCCTTACCCTGCTATCCCCCTTACCCCTTCCCCAGTGCAGGGTAGCAAACCGAAACGCTTTCTTCTGGTTAACCTCCCTGCCTTTCACTTAACCTTTCACTCTCTCTATATATATATTTTGCGCTGAAGTTAAAGTAGCGACGCATTAGTGTAACGCCATGGATTTTGAAGAATATTATTTTCGCGTTTGAACCATTTTAGCTCTGAAACTAATTTAATACTGAGTACTGAATGTTGAAAGAACTAGGGCTTATAGACATCGACAGAAGAGTAGAGAACCAGAAAACACGAAGCCCTCCATTCTTCCCCGATAAGTCAATACCAACTTTCTCCACTCTCTGTCGTTCTAAGCGCCATACTTCAATACGATTTACAACTTCAGTCTTTGTACTTTTCAAGCCCAGATAACAGTTTATTCTACCGGTGAGGGATTGACTGGGCATGAACAGGCATGAACATGAACAGGCATGAACACCTGGTACGATAACTTCGATCATGACGCGAACACTGCCGTCATTAGATTAGTCTATTGACTTTCCAAGGATCCCATATGGTAAGTATGCATGTTAGTTGTACGTTGAGGAGTAATTGACTAAAACAACCCAAATATATATATATTTTTAGCAGCTCACGCCTTGTCCGTCGGCGGCGTGTACACTAGGTTCTGATTGGTCCCGTGAAAAGTTGATAGGCGCAGCTGCGCTCTGTCCGGTGATTTCAAGAATGCTCACTAGATGGCGCGTCGCCTCTCAAGGCGGCGCACACTACCCTCGGCGCGTGCGCTAGTTAGGTGAGCTTGAGGGCCGCGCCTCTCGTTTGGCGCTCGCGTTTGGCGCGCTTCCTTTCTTTTCGCCGGGAGCTCACTCAGTGAACACTCTTCATTGCCGCTCCGTAGCATGAACACCCCAGCCAAGGCAGCAGCGCGGCGGGCTCGCCGCCAAGACCCTGCGGTGAGATCCCGGGAGGCCCAAGCGAAGAGGGCTAATGTATATATAACAACGTTGTCGCGTCTATATATGACGGTAGAGCTATGTCGGAGGATTCGCGGTTTACGCAATCATCTCCGAGCAAGTTCCTCTAATATTATTCACTTCGTGTATATGGCGGTGATTTTTTTCATATTGGTGCCCATTTAAACACACAGTAATGGCCACATCACTTGTAGTATGAGTTAAAACGTGATTGAGACAATATAAGCGTCCCATATTTTCTTTTACCGTATCGTTGAAATTGATTATGTGACTGTATTTCGCTCTGTTCTTATTTGGGGAGAGTGAGCAGGCCTGTCTTGCTTTTAGAGGGAGGAATAAGTATGAAGTTGTAGCAGCTGGTGTTTGCAGAGCCGAATATTGACTATAGGTGATCAATCTGTGAGGCTCGCAACACATTGGTGTTGCGAGCGAAAACCGGCGCACAATCAACCAAGGCCGACATGGTCACTATCTATTAACGGCTTTTAGCAGCGTGCCGTCTTTGTTACTGTGGTGCAATGTTGTCATCAATTGCGCAATCTGTAGCCAGGCGCTGGTTCTCTGCCAGCATTATTAGGCCGGCCTAATATGCACTCTGCCTTGACTAATTTGTTCTCTGAACATGTCACAGACGGGGTAAGAACATTTCTTGCGCAGAAAGAAAAAAAAAGTACAGCAATGTCCTATCGGCTCGTTTTTCTCCCGCATACAAAGCCGCGGCTTCGAGCACAAATGTAAGTTCGATTAACAGTCACTTTGATCGTTGCGGCAATAAAAATATCACGTATTTTGTCAACACATTTACGAACGCTAGTATTCCGACGGATATAAGATACGGCAGTTCAGCTTGAGTGTGATCAAAGAACCCGTACACCGGTTTTTCAATGTTAAGTTTTATGGTTTTGTTAAAATGCAGCACTGGGAAGAACGTGAAAAACCACCTTCGAAGATCAGTTATGTATCCAGGGGGACAGAAAGTGGGAAAATATTTATCGCTGTCAGCCGTCCAATTATCTAAAATTGAATAATAAACTTTTTAATGAGTGCAGCAAGCGGGCATGTTTGTATAGAAAAGTTGGAGGCAGTCGCGTTTCTGCGCAGTTCCACTTGGAAGAATTCTTTCCGCATGTCTGTGCCCCGAGATATCGCGCTGCAAAGTGTAACTGCGGTTTGCATGATTACGCATGCAAGACGGTGAGGATCGACGCAATGTTCCTCCCTGATGTGACGAGCAGTCATTGCTTGCTATCACCAGCCAGTATAACAAAAGGGTAACCGTTATCATATTTGCCTACGCTTTCGACCCGTTGTCAGATTAACCGCCGCACGCAACTTCCGCGGCACATCGGGGAGGAGCTTTGCGCCAGTGCTCACTGTCTTGCATGCGTAATCATGCCAACCGCAATTAAACCTTGCAGCGGGATGTCTCGGGGCACAGACATGTTAGAAGAATTCTTCCAAATGTAACTGCGTAGAAACGCGACTGCCTCTAACTTTTCTATACAAACATGCCCGCTTGCTGCACTCATTAAGAAGTTTATTATTCAATTTTAGATAATTGGCCGGCTGACAGCGATAATTATTATCTCACTTTGTGCCCCCCTGGATAAAATACTTATCTGCAAAGGTGGTCCCAGTGCTGAATTTTAAGAAGCCATAAAGCTTAACTTTGAACACCCTGTAGATACGGCTTCCGAAACGTCCCTCGTGTGTTTTTCACCTCGACTTTGTCAGTGACGGCAACTTCTTCATCAAAAAGGACGACGCTAATAATAATAATAATATTAATGATAATAATGATAATAATAATAATAATAATAATAATAATAATAATAATAATAATAATAATAATAATAATAATAATAATAATAATAATAATAATAATAATAATAATGACTGAACAGTTTGTTAACTGGCTCACGCCTTGCGAAGCATGCGCCATCAGCAGTCGGCTGCTCAAGCGCAGCTTAGATACTTGAAATGTGCCCGCCAGCATAAAATTTAGCGGTCGTCCCTAACTCTGCAAGAGCACCCCGTTTGCTGCTTTAGTAAAAGTTTATCGTCATCTTGATTACCGTTCGTCTAAGAATTAACGTAAACAGAGCAGGAAATCAGCGTTGTCCTTAGCGATTGGTAAGAAATGGCGGCGCCCTTTCTGTATAAGCGTTTCTTGAAGTAGGTCACCGTTTTCAAAACACCTCTGACAAATATGGTTGAAGTGGAAAGGAATCGTCGACAGGATGTTATTAGATTAGGAGGGTTCAACTAAAGGTTAGCGCTAGAAGAGCTCTAGGCAGTGCGTAACATACATTTCTTTGTTTTTTTGTTTGTTCTTTTTTTCAAGCGACGGTAAATTTCTTCTTTTCAATAAAATTCTGGATACGTCCATTTATTTAGACCGAGGCGTCGTCCTGCTGCTACGAATGCCCAACAGCCTTCTGGGCTGCCCCTTGAGAACCAAAAAAGAAAGTGCGCCCCCTTAGAAAAAAAATCTACTTAAAAAGCAGCAATATCTTACGATGGATTGCTTCTTTCGGTATACCGACCTGTCTGCTTCAGTTGGCACAGGAATAAGGCGGCCAAACTTATACGATGACAGGGAGTATTAGACGCACAAACATGGTGTGAGAAATATCATCATAAAAAGGGGAGACGTGCGGAATTGACATGATTAAAAATAACGCGCGCGACTATACTCAGCTGAATTTTGAGATACGATGTGTAAAGCGGCGCTAAAGATTATGAAACATGTCCTTGCATTGATTTGAATTCGGAAAAATTTTCAAACACCAGTGCATCCCACAGCATCGTTTCGGAAGGCATATCTCGAAACCGGTGCCATTGTTAAAATTTGTGCCAAGTGTACGTTACTCTTGATGTCGCCGGCTACAGTTCATGCGTTGTATTATGTGCCATGAAAGAGGGTGGTGGTGGTGGTGGTAATGTTGCCACAGGCTGGGTTAGCCTGGCCGGCAAATGCTCCGTTTGAGGGACCGTTTCCAAGAAAGATTTGTACGAATGTAATTAGCTATACTTTCGTTATTATTAAAATAGTCACTTTTAAAAAAATGTTTAACAATACAAGTATAGCTTCTAACGGAAGACAGCGCGTCGACCTGAAAAGCCACTGTAATAATAAACACTCACAAGGTCCCTTTTGCAATCGCCTGGCCAAAGCCATTCTTTTTTCTTTTCAGTCGATGCATTGATAGATACATCCAGTAATATTACAGACAGACAGACAGACAGACAGACAGACAGACAGACAGACAGACAGACAGACAGACAGACAGACAGACAGACAGACAGACAGACAGACAGACAGACAGACAGACAGACAGACAGACAGACAGACAGACAGACAGACAGACAGACAGACAGACAGACAGACAGACAGACAGACAGACAGACAGATAGATAGATAGATAGATAGATAGATAGATAGATAGATAGATAGATAGATAGATAGATAGATAGATAGATAGATAGATAGATAGATAGATAGATAGATAGATAGATAGATAGATAGATAGATAGATAGATAGATAGATAGATAGATAGATAGATAGATAGATAGATAGATAGATAGATAGATAGATAGATAGATAGATAGATAGATAGATAGATAGCAAAGAAAGAAGAAAAGGGATAGGGAGGACAGAAATGAAGGCTGAATCGTCGAGACGAACTGATGGTTGTTAAGAAAATTCAGAGGATGTCGACGAAGTTCACGTTAGTGTTCTCCAGAATTTCAATTATAGGCCATCCTGGAGTGGGCTGAGAGGGTAGAGGAGGCCTACTTCAAGTAGTTCCTCCTCCCCCCCCCCCCATCCTCTGGCCCATTGGCCCTTCCCTTTAAACAGGGACAAAAAAAGTTGCGCATTCATTCATTCATTCATTATCATGAACATATTATAGGACACGCACTTTATTGGCCCTTGTAGTGTATGTGTACCTCCCAGATGCTTCTGGAGAAATACACTTCTGTCCCCATAACGAGCCTCTTTTCGTGCCTTCACTGCGGCCTATACCATACGCCGTTCGAGAGCTTTAATACTACCATAACCCTTGATTTGTGTTGTCATCTTTCGAAAAAGATTTTGGACGAAATGCGATCTGTGTGCATCGCGCACGCTGGAGCGTAGATTTCACCGACGTGGTTGCGCCAGTTTTGGTTATTTGACAAGCACTCAACGGGGTCCATTCAGCGCGCCAATGCACCCAAGAGAGGCCCGTTTGAAAGTTAGGCTGGCGAAAAAGCATCAGGGCTGAGTTTCCTTAATTCCACCTATTTTGGTTGACGTAGCACATTTTGTGAGTATAAGTTGGTATGCTTATGAAGGGAGAGCTAATAGATCGCGGGCTATTTTAGGACCTGTCTGGCTGCTATAGGTAGCACTTCAAGTATAGAACATCCCACACAGAGTTTAATACGAAACATAACCTTAGAATGATAAAGAACAATAGTACTAAGATTATGCAGTTCAACTTTCCTTTTTTACTATAATTGTTTTTCACGTGAAGTATATGCAATTGCTGCACGTTTTGGTGTTTGCTCGCACTTGTTATTAACCACGGCACGCAAAACTAAGTGCCGCCGATGCTGTCATTATTATAAGAAGTCACGCAGGCGTACTCGCTGATTCCTACAGTAAAAATGAAGGGTTAAAACGATCGAGTGCTGCTGCGCTTCGTAATCAGCAGGTAAAGAAGCTTCGTAGTATACTCACGTTTTGAGTATTCACGTACACACTGGATTCAAGGACACGGCTATGCCACTTTCAATACCGTGACACTTAGTCATGACACTGACGTTAGCTATGGCATCGAAGGATGTCATGACGACACACATGCATTAGTTATCTGTGGATTTTATTATGTGGCGACGCAAGACTGCTTTATTTCTGCTTGAACGCAGCTAGCCTTTTAATACACCCTAAACTGTGAGTTTGTCATAAAATTTTGTGTGTCGTGCCCTTTTTATATTTCTAGTAATTGTATATCTAAAGGCTGCCGACTGGCAATCCTGTGCCGAAGAATTGAGCAACATGAATGAAACATGATGGACCCGTCTGACATAGTTATTTCTTAAGATTTTATCAAGTCTTTTTTCGATAGTTAAGGTCTTGCAAATTGTGTGAGACTTTTGAATGGTGCGTCACGTTCCCTCGCTCTGTAATGTGTGTTTCCTTTATTCTTTTATATCTTCTGTCACTCCATCAGCACCTGGCCGGACATTAGGGCTTGACAGCCGATTTGGTTTCATTACAAACAACATGAAAGTCTTTATTACTCTGCTGGTTTATTTACTATTCACTTCGTGCAACGTCATACTGAGAAGATCCAGTCCTCGAGTGCAGGGAGCACCGTGTCGCATTTTCTTTATCTGGAAAAGTGCGCTTTACTTCTATCGCGTTTACTTTTTCCACTCGATATCTTCGGAAGTTCTTCGGACAAGATCACATAGTGATTTGATGCCGCGTTGGAGAGAATGTCATCGCAGGAGCTTCACCTCCTTTCATCCTTAAGGACTTGGCGTTGAGATCAGAGAGAAAATAAACTTTTGTTGTTTCTGAGCTAACAGTGATTGATGAACGTTCCCCCTGAATACCTCCAGCACCCTTCGTTTTGGCTGTTTTATCATTTTTGTATGCATTTTGGAGGTGCAGTTACGACACTGTGGCCACCTGAAAATAACAAGAACTTTCCGAGACCCAGCATACGCTAATACGTCCGAGAATTATGCTGCAATCTGAAAATAAGTGCAGTGAGTGTGTTATAGTGCAAAAAAACGGGGCGCACCAATGAATTACTGTATTTTTTGAACAAGGAAACGTTTCCCCTCTCGAGTTTTGTCTCGTTCTTATTTTTGTACCATGCTTATCTTCGTCGTTATGTAGCTGGCAGGTGCAGCTTCAACCTTCCTGCTTAATATAATTAGGTAAGCTACTTGTTTGCTTTCTTGATGGGTAATTTCATAGCTCGTAACTTCAATATAGCGTTAAGTTGTTTTATATGGACAGTCTCGGCTGGAAAATGTCCGTCCCCGTCGCCGTCATTCACCGTATATGTATAAGTATGTATATATATAGAAAGGGCACAAAGAAAAATAATTAAGAAATTCTTTCCGACGCGCGGGATCGAACGGGCGACCTCTCGCTTTTTTAAACAGTGAATAAACAGCGCTTTAAAAGTTGACCGCCTGACGTTTGACTTCTACTTCACAAATTTCTACGTAGATTTCTGTTCTGCTATGTCGCTGTTAAGGCCGTAAACGCGCATGAACTCTCCAGCGGCTCACACTACAAAAGATTTTCCAATCAACACTAGCAGAAAATTGCATAATTCCTTGGAATGGAGCGCCTTCCCTCGGAAATCTTAAAAAAAACTAAGATATTTTTTACACTTGGTCTTGGAGCTTCATAAGCTCGCTTGATAGCTTTGAGGATGACCATCTAGTGGCTTCAGGTATGGTGAACCAGATTTTGACGCCCAAAGTCTGAAATAAAGAACGCGACTGTGTAAAGGCAAATGCTTTGTTTCTTTTCTTGTAGGCCACATAGCAGCTTGTAGGTCCATCAGCAGCAACACTGCAGGCAAGCTCTCGGCGTCAACATAGCTTTCCTAGCCCCGAGACGCACACTGGAAAACAGGGCACGTCGCTGCAGAGGCGGCCGCCGCCAAGCCGGTCGTGATGGATTGGAAAGCGAAGCCCGAAACCCTCTGCTTCCCATCTCAACTTGATCAGCGAAGCTCCGAGTGGTGTCGGTGTTATCATTCTCCTCTTCATAGCTTATACTACGCAAGGCGACGACAAAAGTGAGAATCCCAAGTAGACTGGGCTGCTTATCACAACCAAAAGATAAACATCTATGCTAGTATAGGGGCACTCCACTAAAATATAGAAAAGGAATAGACAGAGTGTTGTTTCGCTTCGTGCCGTCGAAACGACCGCGCTTTTCATCATAATCCATAGCCAGGAGGGCTTGGGTAGCGGATTGTTCTTGCAGGCACGTGAAAGTGAGGTTGCTCGAGAGTCTATGCCTTTGTAAAAGAAGGGCAAAGTACTCCGCTTTCTCGCTCCCTGGCGATGTTCACGCCTCCTTTCAGGAATCATCGCCAAAAACCGCTCAAGCGCGTTGCAACAGAAGATTACAGCGAAGGGAAACACGTTCGTCGGACAACCTCACTGTGTGCTGTATTTCGCTAGAGGAAGCCACTGACTGTACTCACCACGCTCTGTGTCTTTGCTGAGTTTATCCTTGAGGCCGAAGGCACTTTTCTGCTTAGTTTTGTTATTTATGTCTTCCTTTTTATCCAGCGATAATCTTGCGCCGTTATCAAACACGGAAACATATAGTGCGTGCAGATTAAAAAAAAATAAAGCATTGAAGTCCCAGCGGCACGTTTGTATTGATTCCTCCAGGTCATGCGCATTCCTGAAGTTGCGCTTAAGAAGAAAGTTTTCTTTCTTTTGCGATCATTCTTGGCGTTTGTTTGTTAACTACTCATACAAATCAACATTTTAACAATAATGTTGCACGAAGAAAACAGGCACACGAGTGCAGAGTTGGTATTTTACGATAAATACAGCTGGTGCTCAAGCGGCGGTAAGAGACGTCGTCTTCCTCTAATCTGGGGCCAGCTTCCTCGTTCTTTTCACCGCAACATCACCCTCCCGGCGGGTTTAGCTCCGTCCCGGTGCAAATCATGGCACATCACTTAACGCACGCCCGATTCTCGATTATTTGGATTATGGTGCTTGGCAGGGCAATATTTCGCGTCAGAACCACGTCGGTGAGCGGCGACACAACATAGTCGCCATCTGGGACGGGAGGACAGGGCGTCAGGAGAACAGCTGTAGCAACTTGTGGGGACAGGCGAGCGAACTCAGCAGAACATAAACGGGGTGATGCACAAGTTGCGGCGTCGGCAGAGAACGGCAGATCCAGCTGTACAACTCCTTCGGAGCAGTCAATTAGGGCTGAGTGCTTCGAAAGAAAGTCTATGCCGAGAATGAGGTCGTGCGGGCATTGTTCGAGTACAGTAAATAAAACAATGGCGTAGTGGCCACCAAGGGTAACACGTGCTGTACACATTCCTAGAACAGCTGCAGTGCCACCATTGGCGACTCGTACAGTGCTCATAGCGGCGGGTGTCAGAACTTTCCTTAGCCTTCGGCGGAGAGCAGCGCTCATAACTGAAAGCTGCGCCCCTGTATCGACAAGAGATGTGACATGAACACCATCAACTTCCACGTCCAGTAAGTTTCCGCATGTAGGCAGGGTCGGTAGAGGATTTGAAGGCCGGGTCTTAGTTGCAGCGTCACCTCCGGGAGCTGCGCCGCCTAGTTTCCCGAAGTGAAGCGGCCGGTTGTGGACGGGGACGAGGAGCGGTGAATGAGAGGTGAACGCGAGCGACGACCTTGCGGAGACGGGGAGCGGCTGGACCTTGGCGGGACATTGTCGACGTTGATGCTCCGAGTCGGCGTGTAGGGCGAGAAAGTATGACTGTCCGGCGGCTGGTGGTAATGACTAGGAGACGACCACCGTGGAGGTGACGACAAGCGACTGCGGCAGTGACGGGCAATGTGTCCAATACGGGAACAATTAAAGCAGATGGGTCGATCGTCCACGGTGCGCCACTCGGCTGGATTGCGGCGGGGCGGAACAAAACTTTGCGGCTGGCTGCGAGTGGCTGGGGAAACCTGGTAAGTGTTCGTGTGACGGACCGAGCAGAGTGATGGCATGCCCAAACTTGCGATTTCTTCCCGAACAACAGCTTGTATGAGGGAGATGGAGGGCATGTTGTTCCTAAAGTCCGAATGAACTGGAGCCGGAGACATGGCCTCGAGCTCACGGCGAATAAGGCGCGTGATGTCTTCAGGTGCTGTCGATTGGACGAGCCGTGGTGGGTCTTCGCAGGAAGAGGTCGCGGCGGTATTCGGCAATCTGTCGTACGCTTGAGCAACTCGACGGCCCTTTGCCTGTTCGAAGCGCCGACACTCTTTGATGATTTCATCGACCGTGGAGCAATCTTTGCACATTAGGAGGTTAAAGGCATCGTCGGCAATACCTTTTAATATGTGCCCGATCTTGTCTGCCTCGGTCATGCTGTCGTCAGCTTTGCGGCAGAGAGACAGCACATCTTGTATGTAGACGACATACGATTCTGTTGACGTCTGAGCGCGGCCCGCAAGTTCTTTCTTTGCGGCCAGCTGACGACCGACCGGTCTGCCAAACAGATCTCGCATTTTCTGTTTACAGACGTCCCAGCTCGTTAGGTCAGCTTCATGCGTGTCATACCATTGCCGCGCAGTTCCCTGAAGATAAAATATCAGGTTCGCTAGCATGAGGGTCGGGTCCCACCTGTAGCTGTCACTCACCCTCTCGTACAGCGTTAGCCACTCCTCGACATCAGTCTTATCCGTGCCACAAAACGGCCCAGGGTCCCGCGGATGGGTGAGGAAGACGGCTGGCATCGAAGTTGACGGTGGGTGTGCCATCGAGGCGGCAGGCAGATGACGTCCGCTGCGAAGTTCCGTACTGGTACCCAGCACCTCCACCAAATGTTGCACGAAGAAAACAGGCACACGAGTGCAGAGTTGGTATTTTACGATAAATACAGCTGGTGCTCAAGCGGCGGTAAGAGACGTCGTCTTCCTCTAATCTGGGGCCAGCTTCCTCGTTCTTTTCACCGCAACATCATGACCGTTGCGGCTACATTGAATTGGGGACGACATTTACGAGATGGTAGCTTTATGGACTGCGGATTCTTAGCAGAACTGATAAAGTTAATTGCGCCTAAGTGTTTTTCACTTGCCAGCCACACTTCCTACAATTATGTGCAACATCGCAACATACTGAATGCTACATAGACAGTTCTGGCTTAAACGGAACCTGCAACACTTTTCCAAGTAATCATCAAATGGCTTCATTATACGATTATTGCGTCACGAATTGACTGTCGCAGAAATTTTTAGAAACCGTCAAGTAAAAGCGGGGTCAGCGAGCGCGCTGAAACTACGCAGTGCGGGAGACGACAAGGGAGAAGAAGATGCGTGCTTTCGTCAGGGCACGTCATGACCTTGAGCACATTTTTGTTATTTTTTTTAACGGGAAAGTGTTTACTGCCGGGGTCCACCACGGCTCCACTGACGCATTTCCGTCACGAATATGACGTTGTAGAATATAAAGACTAACAGTTCGCAAAGAAAAAAAAAACAGAAGAAAAAGCACCGTCACCGGCAGTCGAACTTAGGACCCCTCACTCCGCAGCGCGGGGCGCGAAACGATTCGGCCACAGACGGTACGTTCTTTGCCCTGCTAACGGCGAGCTTTTTATACACACTATTTCCCGGTGGCGGTACTCAGAGATCGGTGGTACATCAGCGAGTTTTCTTTATCACTAGAGGGATGGCGCGAAGGGCTCGAAGAGCGCGATTTAAAGGTCGTCGTCCCATGCGGATGAGTGCGTGCCTCTACAGGGCGTGCTCGCTCGTGCGCGGGCTTATCTCGTGATGGCGGTGGTTTGTACGTCTTCTGCTCTCACCGCATGTTTGCGTCGAGAGCGTAAAGATCACTTCGGTCACTGCAGCGGTCGCTTTTGCGAAAGGAGTGCGCTGCTCACACAGAAAAAAGTTACAAATGTGACAGGTAGTTCGCGCTCATCCTGTGTATGTTCGTTCCGTGCGTCCTTTCTGCTTGAGCAGCGCGGTTCATGTTTCGAGCTGCTTGCCGTTCTTTGCGTGACATTACAATTTGTTGCTCTAGCATTCATTCCTTCGCGCTTGGGGCGAAAGAATCCACAGCAAACCCTCAACTACGTCCGTGAAGACACGTTTCTCTTTCGTGTTATACCGATTCCTACTACAGAGGGATCAGCCATGTTTTTTTCTTCCAACGCGCAGCTTACTTTCAGTGTCATCGCGAGCGCACTCGCGAGCACGTGGCGGCATCCCGCCGCGTAGGCCTCCGTAACTATGCAGCTCACGATGTTCAAATCAGCCAATAGTCTTGGACTTTTGGTTTATGACATGACCATTTGGGTTTATGGAATCATTTGTCGAGAGAAGAGAGAGCGATTTCTAGCTGACGTTGAGAATTAATTGTAAACTCCAGGCTTTGGCTCACGTGTTGTAAGGAGCCTCGTGTATCGATGGGCAGCGATTTCTGACCATGCTCGAAAAGTGTTGCAGGGCTCCTTTACGGCTTTCTTTCTTTCTTTCTTTCTTTCTTTCTTTCTTTCTTTCTTTCTTTCTTTCTTTCTTTCTTTCTTTCTTCTTTCTTTCTTTCTTTCTTTCTTTCTTTCTTTTCTTCTTCTTTCTTTCTTTCTTTCTTTCTTTCTTTCTTTCTTTCTTTCTTTCTTCTTTCTTTCTTTCTTTCTTTCTTTCTTTCTTCTTTCTTTCTTTCTTTCTTTCTTTCTTTCTTTCTTTCTTTCTTTCTTTCTTTCTTTATTTCTTTCTTCTTTCTTTCTTTCTTTCTTTCTTTTCTTTCTTTCTTTCTTTCTTTCTTTCTTTCTTTCTTTCTTTCTTTCTTTCTTTCTTTCTTTCTTTCTTTCTTTCTTTCTTTCTTTCTTTCTTTCTTTTGTGACTGCGGGGTCTCGTTGTGAGTGTAAGCTTATTTCAGACTTTTTTGTTCTGAGTAAAATATTGTTATAAATGCTAATCGTATTTGAACAAGAGATTGTTGTTAGATTTCAATACGCTTTGATTGGAACTGAGATTAGCGGCTAAATTGCAAGCACGTTTTCATTTCGGAGCTTTATACTTGAATACGTGTTGCGCTACAAATTTGCCTCGAGCGATGTTTCCTCTGCCAAGACATGAAAACAGAATGGCCTCATAACCAAATGTGGAAACACGACACAATCTAAAACATATGAGTCACAAACATTCGATCATGAGTTGAGTTGCGAAAAGTAAGTTAAGAAAAATCTTTCTAACAATTTGCCTTTCGCAATTTATTCTCAACCATTCCCTACAAAGAGTGACAAACGTGAAATAACGGGTCACACGGTATTTGCTGAAGCGAACGGACGCTTGGTTAACTGCAAGAAGGCGTCAACTCGGCGAACATCTGTTACGCTGGACAGCCGAACGAGACGTATCGAAAGACATGAATAAATGACAGCTCTCTGGTCACGAGTCTATTGTTCTCGTACGTGTTTGGGGAGCAGGATTTGTTATCAGCTGTCTTTTCCTCCCAACCTGTCGCATGAATCGTAGAGAACAAAGCGCAAGCGGTCGGTGTGAGGCGTCAGACGGGAGTGCCGGAACACAGGATGTTTCTGAGACCCGAGATAACAGGAGTCTGAGGAAAACAATGCGCCAAAACGGGATGTCGAGAAAGGTGATGCCCACATGCTATGCAAGGGGCGAAGGTTTCGACGTTCTGCCAAAGCAGTGGCATTGTTCTGGAATTGGGTCGCGCTGCCAACAAAGGCGCGGAAACATTCTTTACTCACTTGCTCCGATAGACACTTTGTCTGGAACGGTTGGTTAAGGGTTATTCTATTGCTTGGATAGCACTTTCCGAAAGCGGCACATTTGTAATTGTTTGAGCAAGATTACGCTCCGAAAAGTTATGCTGAGCAAGTAATAGGTTGTCTGACAAATTGATTTTTGTTCACTCACTGTCTTAGCTTTATGAAAACATTTGGACATGTTTCTTTACGACGTAAAAAAATGCCCTGCATGCGTACAGTGCTTGCTAAAACTCTAGGATCATTTCGATAAATGCAGAATTTTGCTAAAGACTCCTAACCACTTAAAAGTGGTTAGTACTAATTACGTCTACAAATTGTTAACGTATGTCGCCCTTGCCTCCTAAGAATGAGCGGATGATAACCAAAGGACGTGCTCTGCAACTAAATTGTGTGGCGAGGAGGACACAAAACTAGATTGGAATTGTTGCTGTCAGCCGCCCAAATTAACCTAGATATATTATTGATCTTTTTTACTGGCTGCAGTAAGCGGGTATGCTTGTTTTGAAAAGTTTGCGACAGTCACGTTTGTACACATTTCCACTTCAGGAATTCTTCTAGCATGCCTGTGCTCCGGGATATCCGGATGCAAATTTTAGTTACGATTAGCATGATTACGCATGCAAGAGAGTGATGGTCGACTTAATGTTCCTCCCCTATGTGATGCGCAGTCATTCAGTGATATCACCAACCAATAGTAAAAGGGTAACCATTATCCCGTTTACCTATGCCTTCGACATCTTGTAAAATTAAGCGCCGTACGGAACTGCAGTGGCATGTCAGGGAGCAATAGCTTTGCGTCAGCCCTCAGCGTCTTGTGTGCGTAATCATCTGCACCGCAATTAAACTTTTCAGCGGGGTATACAGCAGCACGAGAATGGCAAGAATTCTACCAAGTAAAACTGCGCAGAAACACGGTTGCCTCCAAGTTTCCAATAAGAACATTCCCGCTTACTGCAGTCAGAAAACAGTTCATCACACATGCTCAGTTAACGATGCGGCTCACAGCGATAAATGTCATCTGACTTCGTGTCCCCCTGGACACATCACTTATTTGCCAAGGTGGCCTTTACGTACCTCGCAGGGCTGAATTTAAGAAAAAAAAATCATAAAGCTTAATTTTGATCACCCTGTGTAATAGAACTCAGATGAATGAAAAAGCAAACGATGAGGCTGCCTTTAATATGCAATCGGGCATGTAAATAAAGGCGAAGGCCACTTTATCCCTTCCAGGACGCGAGAAGAAGGCAATGTGGCTGTCGTATGTTTATTGGGAGGGCAAGCTATGCGCTATATCTTTGGCGCTTCCTGCACACTGGTGCCTTAGTTTTTTGTTTGTTTTTTTTTTGTCTACTAAATCCTTTCACTCTCGATACTGCTTCCCCTGCTCACCCAACCATGCTCACAAAGTCAGCCGAGGGGAATCTCCGCACGCTTCACAAAACAGGTGGTGCATATTTTTGGCGGGAGGCAGCACATCCTGCGGCAAGCGTCGTTGCGGACCACACGAGAGTACGAGCGCGACGAAGGAGGCGAGGAGAGCGGGAGTGGGCCGAGAACGCAGTAGTTACTGATGCGACTAACCCTATCAAAAGTTCGCCTCGAAGCAACGCAGCGTATTCGGGCCCGATGCTACACCCCGCAAGGCAGACGTGTGAGCAGGCATGCTATAGTGAGCACGCGATTGTAGCTTTCTGTTCTAACGAGCTGCAAGTAGCTTAGATTTAGGAAACTACATTACGGGGGGGGGGGGGGGGCACATGACTACAGCATCAGTGTCCTTTTACTTCTGTTTGTTTTGCGAGTTGTTTTCAGTGGCACATGTGAAAACGGACTAGACTGTACACACCACGCGTGAAGGTACGCTGGAGTGTAACAAACAGCGAGATTGCTCACTTCACGCAAGAGTGTGTACACACGCGCAAATTAAATTGAGAGTGGGTAGTAGCTTTTGGCGCCCTGGGAATTGCTGCATTGAGAAGTCTTTCAACCCCGCCATTCGAGCGCTCTCAGCGACACGCGATTCAATGCTACCTCATGAAACAATGGCACGACGAACACGTGCCGTCGGGCCGGAATGCTCTGTATGTGACATTTTAAGCAGAACATAAACGGAAGAAAAAGGAAGGCGAAAACAAAGACACAGAGTGAATTAAACACTGGAAAGGGCGTCGTAGAGTTCAGTGGGTTCAGCATGGCATTTTGATTAAATTCAGAGAATTAGAATTAACCCATCACATGCTGTTTCACATCACTTGTTTTGAGAAGGCATGCTACTGTATCAACGAAACATGTCAATACTTGGACTGATCTTTTGAAAGTTCTCGAAGTTAAGTGCTGACAGTGTTGGCCAAATCCTGGAACGACCGATAGCGCCATTCACGTTAGCAATTCAGGAAATTCGGAGCCGTTACGACATATGATACACTACCTAATGGTGTACCCACGAGCCAGCTCGAATATCTAACGCAGCTAAACGCGCACACAGTTGTACAATCTATATAACATTCTACATAACACTCCAGCAGACAATCTTGACGATCAGACATTCAAGCAGCTAGACACGATGCTGACGGCATACAGCTAAAAGGTCGGATAGTGTGAACTGCATGTAATAAAGAATGTGGCTGGCGCAGACAGAAAGACAGAATCATAACGATGTCGGTAAACGAAGAACGCAGGAGGAATCAGGGTAATCCAGCACTTTGTACGGCCTAACTAAAGCCGGTCTTCTGTCTTGGTGCTAGTAGTAAGCCAGTAATTATCTCGTATGCCTGACTACCGGTCTCGTCGTCACCTACAGTCTAAAGTTAAGGTTAGTTGTGCAATGTATTGGATGAAGGAAAGAAAGCAAAGAAAGAGACGTTGCCGTTTTCTAGTGTCCAAAGAAAGCCTGATTGCGCGTTGTTATGCCACCTCCTGGTAGCTTTTCTTGTTTTTTTTTTATTGCAATAGAAAATAAATGAAGGAGTTGTTGTCACCATGCTTGGCGACGGCTACCCCTTTCCACATAGTTGTTAAGATAACGGAATATATATTATATATATATATATATATATATATATATATATAATATATATATATATATATATATACAGTCATACAAGTTCATGAACTCAGTAGCCATCGCAAATATTAGTGTCTTCAAAAAATATAATGTTTGCTCGGTGTTTTCAACGCGATAACATAATATAAACATACATAATATCTACTTATTGAACTCAAAATTAACAACCAAAGTAACAATGAGGGTGTTATCGTGATTATAACATCAGCCAATGTGGAACTGCCGACAATCGCGTCATATTTTTGCGGACTAATACATCATTTGTCGAGAGAACGCCAGGCCTGCGCTGAAACCGCAGCACAGTCACAGCGAAAGCTGGAAAGAGCGGCGTTTCTAGAGCCGTTGTAAAGCTCTCTGGGGCTACATACAAGCAGACTAGACAGGTACCCACTACGCCATAAATCACAATTTTTTGTGAAGTTGGGAAGCACCTACTAAGCCATTATCCGTCATTCTGCGTAGAAGGCACCAGCTACACGTCTGTAAGACATTATGTGCACTTTGTTGACGCGACGCCTGATGACGATGAAGAATTATGACTCAGCCTTTTGTAATGGGTTGGAAGCTTTAAACGGCCCACCAGTTATGTAATTTGCATTGGTGACGCCCGCTCGCTATTTCCCTCTCCCGTCATGCTGTGTAACATACGTTGATGTGGGAGAGAGACGGGGGAGGGGTGGCGAAGAACTTTACTGAGACCACGAGGAAATGGATCATGGGCTCATGGCTTCCTTGGCAACCAATCCAAGTGCACGTGCGAGGAACCCACTACGTTGCAAAGCATTGTAATTTTACTGAGACCCGAGGAATGGATCTGCGCTTAGAGGCTTCCTTGGTAACCAATACAAGTGCACTTGCGAGGAACCCACTACGCTCTAAATCATTCTAATTTTTGAGAAGTAGGGCAGCAGGCACTGTGCCATTTTTCGTCATCAAAACGAGGACCTTCTCGAAACGTGGGAGGCCAAGCTCGCCTCAGAGGACCTGGACCAACAACAACGTCTCGTCGCCAGGGCAAAGAGGCAGCGAAGGCCAGAGGGTTCCTGGAATGAGGAGACCTCCCACCTAGGGTAGACGCGGGACTAGCACCGTGACCCGTTTCGTACAATAACGTTTATTCCCTCCTCCTCCTCCTTACGGAGATCCGTGGTACCTGCTAAACGCATGTGAGGCATTATGCGCACTTTGTTGATGCTGTGCCTGATGACGACGAAGAATTATGGCAGAGATCTTTGTAATGGGTTGGAAGCATTTCACAACCTACTCGTTGCGCAATTCGCATTGTGTGACGCCTGATTACAGAATTCGCGTTGTGCGACGCTTGTGCTTATTTACTCTTCTACCACGCTATATTGCATATGCTAATGTGGTTCCTTCCCGACATGAAGCCTGTATAGGACCTTTTTGCAAAGCAGTTTCAAGCACCGGCATGGCTCAGAGGTTGAACACTGGGCTCCCACGCAGAGGGCCCAGGTTCGAACCTCATTCCATCCTGGAATTTTTTTCTTATTTCGTTTTTTTTTCTTATTTCGATCGATACTGGTTACGGACACCGGCGGCGGCGGCGGCGGCGGCGGCGGACAACTACGGCGCCAAAAACGGCGCCAAACGGCCGGTGAAATGATCTCATAACAGCTTTCGCTGTAAAAAACGCTGGAGCACTTTCATTGCTTTACGGCCATGGGCCTAGTATTTTCGCTAAGGAAAACGTTCACTCAGAGTTCAGCGTGTGTTCTTCTTTTTGTCGTCCTAGAAAAGGGCCAGTGGACAACCGTCTTTTCTGCGAACCAGTGATGAGAAGATGATGCCTCTGTTTACAAAGATTGGTCCTCATACCAGGTTTCCAGGAAGCTCTTCGCCTGAGTGTAGACGGTCATGTATGCCAGCTGATTGCTTCGCATCCGAAGATGTTGAAAGTGCTATCTATTGCGCCGAAAAGGCCTTCGTTCTTTCACATTGATGGTTTTGTGACCAAATGCGTA